>NC_080162.1:205475464-205480464 GCF_950295315.1 Erinaceus europaeus | reverse complement strand
TGACAATCCTGCGGTCTCCTAAAATATGGAAGCTGTTCGACACCCTCTCGGGCTAGCTTCTCCAAAGAGTGTCTTACTGGGAACTATTTTTGAAATGTTTCTGAGGGCCGGGCGGTAGCACAGTAGGTTAAGCACACACAGTACAAAGTGCAGGGACTGGCCCAAGGATCCTTCCTGGTTGGAGCCCCTGGCTCCCCACCTGCAGGGGAGTCACTTCACAGGTGGTGAAGCAGGTCTGCAGGTGTCTGTCTTTCTCTCCCCCTCTCTGTCTTCCCCTCCTCTCTCCATTTCTCCTTGTCCTATCCAATAATAACAATAACAGCAGTAACAACAACAACAATGGGGAAAAAAAAGGTCACAGGAGCAGTGGATTTGTAGTGCAGGCACTGAGCCCCAGCAATAACCCTGGAGGCAAAAAACAGATTCTGTGTAAGGCTAAGGTATATGAAAAATGTAAAATGTATCCACCTTCCAACTTAGTAAAGTGAATATAAATGAAGTCCCCTGGGTCCCCACCTATCATATATCCACCTCCTCAATTCCCACAGGTGAACACTGCTTCAATTTGGCAGTTATCTGCTAGGTATTTCTTTACTCGTCTGTTCTGCCCTTTCAACAGCACAGCTAGATATATGTATAGATCGCTGTTTTGCAAGGTTTTAAAAAATGTGTAATGTGTAACATTTTGTATGTTAACACAACGATCTGTTTTGTAAGAGGCTTTCTTATATTTTATTTATTTATTTTTTTTACCAGAACACTGCTCAGCTCTGGTTGACGGTGATGCAGGAGACTGAAACTATGAAAGCTTTTTACTTACTGGATAGAGACAGAGAGACGACAGAGAGAGAGACACCTGCAGCACTGTGTCACCACTTGTGAAGCGTCCCCTTCTGCTACAGTGATGTGTTTTTAGACCCATTTATCTCTTCCAGGGCCTTCTGTGAGGTCTGACTGCATCCTGTTTAAGCTCAGACTAGACTGTCAACACAAACAAATGGAGTCTCCTCCCTGAACATGCCTGGTCCCATCTGATCTCAGAAAATGGTAAAGAAAAATGTGGAGGAGGAAGTGATTGGGGGAAGATAAGAAAAAGGAAGATGCAGGGAAAAAAATAATAAAACACTAAAGGCAAGTTTTTACCCACTAGACTCCAAAGAAGGAATGGGGAGCAGGATGGCATAGAAAATTCCTCTAATGGGGCCGGGTGGTGGCACACCTGGTTGACTGCCCATATTACAGTACCCAAGGACCCAGGTTTGAGCCCCCGGTCCCCACCTACGGGGGGAAAGCTTTATGAGTGGTGAAGCAAGTCTGCAGGTGTCTCTCTGTCTACCTCCCTCTGTACTTCCCTTCCTGATCTCAATTTCTGGCTGTCTCTATCCAATAAATAAATAAAGATTAAAAAAAAAAAAGAAAGAAAGAAGGAAAGAAAAAGAAAAAGAAAATTCCTCTAAGGCCTCCATAGTTGCTAGTGCTGAGATGCTCAGGGCCCAGGTGACACACTGCCCCCAACCACAACACTGCCCCGGCACACGGCAGTGTTGGGGGCATGTCGGATCAACAAGTAACCCTTCCTACAGACAAGGAAACCAAGGCCCAGGGAGATAGTCCAAAGGTAACACCCCAGACTTCAGATGCCTGAGGTTCAGAACCCCAGGTCCTATCTCGGTCACCACCATAAGCCAGAGCTGAGCATAATTCTGATGTCTCCCTGTCTCAGTAAACTAAATTTTTTATTATTTTGTAATAAACATTTTTTTATTATTATCTTTATTTATTGGATAGAGACAGCCAGAAATCAAGAGGGAAGGAGAGAGACAGAGCGACACCTGCAGCCCTGCTTCACCACTTGCAAAGCTTTTCCCTATGCAAGTGAGGACGGGGGCTCAAACCTGTGTCCTGGATCATTATACCATGTGCGCTCAACCAGCTGCGCCACCACCCAGCCCCAGTAAACAAAACTGTTCATGGAGACACTGAAATAAGACACAGCGACTCATCCAAAGGAGACCCAACTTGGGGCCCACCACCCAACAGCTCCCAGCAGAGAGCTCTCTCACACAGACTCCATGCTGCCATAACAGCTCCCAGCAGAGAGCTCTCGCACACGGGCTCCATGCTGCCATAACAGCTCCCAGCAGAGAGCTCTCTCACACAGACTCCATGCTGCCATAACAGCTCCCAGCAGAGAGCTCTCTCACACGGGCTCCATGCTGCCATAACAGCTCCCAGCAGAGAGCTCTCTCACACGGGCTCCATGCTGCCATAACAGCACCCAGCAGAGAGCTCTCTCACACGGGCTCCATGCTGCCATCAACAGCACCTGCTCCCACAAAAGAAGCCACCAGTTCTGCTCTTGCTTCAGCCCAGTAATAACACACACACACACACACACACACGCACACACACACGCACGCACGCAGGGTTCCAGCTTCTCTGCAGCAAGTCTAGTGAGTGTCCCACACACGACACGAGGAGTGAAGGGAAGTGGAGGGAGAGGAGTATACACAGCCTCCTGGCAACTGGGGCTGATCCTCAGAAAACAAGCATCAGTGGCCTTCAGAATGTGTGGGGCAGGTGGGACCTCAGTGAAGCTCTCGTGCAGTAAGACAGTTCCTCTCAACTTTGGATATCTGTGGCAGCGTAAAGTACACCTTTGAAGAAAGCATCCAACGGAGACTAAGAACCAGAGCTGGCTTAGGAAGCGACTCACCTAGTTCAGCAAGTCCCTTTCTAAGTCTGAGGAATTGAGTTTAAGTCCCAGCACCACAGTGGTGGGGGATCCCAGGATGGGGCAGTGGCACTGTGGGATCTCTCTTCTCTGTCATTTTTGCTTCTCTCTTCTAAATAAAAAGGGGGAAATAGACGTCGGGCGGTAGCGCGTTTGGTTAAGCTCAGGTGGCACAAAGAGCAAGGACTGGCATAGGGATCCTGGTTGGAGTCCCCGGTTCAAGCCCCGGCTCCCCACCTGCAGGGGAGTCGCTTCACAGGCGGTGAGACAGGTCTGCAGGTGTCTGTCTTTCTCTCCCCCTTCTGTCTTCCCCTCCTCTCTCCATTTCTCTCTGCCCTATCCAACAACGATGACATCTATAACAACAATAATAACTACAACAATAAAACAAGGGCAACAAAAGGAAATAAATAAAAATTTTTAAAAAAGAATACCAAACTACTGACCACAGGTGGTCATACATAACAATTAAAAAAAAAAAAAAGAGGAGGAGAGGGCTGGGGAGACAGCATAACGGATACACCAAGAGACTTTCATGCCTGAGGCTCCAAGTTCCCTGGTTCAATCCCTAGCGCCACCATAAGCTAGAGCTGAGCAGTGCTTGGTCTCCCTCTCTGTGTGTCTCTCGTTAAAATAAATAAAGTCTTTTTTTATTAGCTTTATGTATTTGTTGGATAGAGACAGCCAGAAATTGAGAGGAGGGGGCAGACAGAGACACCTGCAGCCCTGCTTCACCACTTGTGAAGCTTTCCCCCTGCAGGCGGGGACCAGGGGCTTGAACCTGGGTCCTTGCTCACCGTAACACACATGCTCAACCAGGTGCGCCACCAACTGGCGCCTAAAGTATTTTTTTAAATATTTATTTCCTTTTGTTGTCCGTGTTCATTGTTGTGGTTACTGTTATTGTTATTGCTATTGCTGCTGTTGTTGTTGGATAGGACAGAGAGAAATGGAGAGAGGAGAAGACAGAGGGGGGGAGAGAAAGACAGACACCTGCAGACCTGCTTCACTGCCTGTGAAGCGACCTCCCCCCTGCAGGTGGGGGGCCGGGGGCTGGAACCGGGATCTTTACTCCGGTCCTTGCGCTTTGTGCCACCTGTGCTTAACCCACTGCGCTACCGCCCAGCTCCGCCTAATGTATTTTTAGAAAGAGAAAGGAGGAGGAGGAAGGGCTTGGCAAAATAGCCCACCAGGACCCTGCATCTGCTTAGCACGTGCGCAACACAGGTAAAAGCCCTACAGCATGGAGGAAGCTTTAGTGCTGTGGTTCATGCTCTCTCTCTCTCTCTCTCTCTCTCTCTCTCTCTCATATCTTTCTACTACAAAAAGTCCAGAGCATTGACATCCTAGCAAAGACACACACAAAAAAAAAGTAGAAGAAGAAGAAGGAGGAGAAGGAGGAGGAGAAGGAGGAGGAGGAGGAGGAAAGGAAGGAAGGAAGGAAGGAAGGAGGGAAGAAAGAAAGAAAGAAAGAAAGAAAGAAAGAAAGAAAGAAAGAAAGAAAGAGAGGAGCAGGGGAGAGAGAAAAGTCAGGGATAATAGGGAAGATTTAGCCCATGAGCTACGCTGCCTTACGTCAATGACTCGGTCCTCTCCAGGCTGACAATTTCTTTCTTCCCTTCTTCTTCCTGTCCCCTGCCACCTTTTTTTTTTTACACCTGGGCCTCACTGGTGCCTTGCACTTAGGTGATGCACCATTGCCAGCAGAGTCTTTTTCCTTTTTTTTTCCCCCCAGAAAAAGGGTGAGAGACAGAGATGGAGAGAGAGAAGGAAAGACAGCCCAGCCTCACTGCTCATTAAGCTTCCTCGTGTAGTAGTCGGGAACTAGACCAGGGCCTTGCACAGGGCGAGCCGTCTCCCAGAAGCCTGGGCTTTCATTTTCAAAGAAAGGAAAATGCTTTAAACTCTTCTCTTGCAGAAGTCTACTGCAAGTCTAACCTGGGGACCTGAAACAGAGAAAGACTCGGTGCCAATGTGGATGGCACTTAGTAGAACAAGGACAAAAGCCCAGCACTCTTGTGGATTTTTTTTTCTTTCGCTCCTTTTCTCTTCTCCTCTTCCTCCTCCTCCTCCTCCTCCACCTCCTTCTCCTCCTCCTCCTCCTCCTTCTTCTCCTTCTCCTCCTCCTCCTCCTTCTCCTCCTCCTCCTTCTCCTCCTTCTCCTCCTCCTCCTTCTCCTTCACCTCCTTCTTCTCCTTCTCCTTCACCTCCTTCTCCTCCTCCTCCTTCTCCTCCTCCTCCTCCTCCTCCTTCTCCTCCTCCTCCT
>NC_080162.1:205421383-205475264 GCF_950295315.1 Erinaceus europaeus | reverse complement strand
TGGCTCCAAGCACAAGGACTGGCGTAAGGATCCCGGTTCGAGCCCCCGGCTCCCCACCTGCAGGGGAGTCGCTTCACGAGCGGTGAAGCAGGTCTGCAGGTGTCTGTCTTTCTCTTCCCCTCTCTGTCTTCCCCTCCTCTCTCGATTTCTCTCTGTCCTATCCAACAACAATAATAATAACAACAATGATAAACAACAAGGACAACAAAAGGGGGGGGGAAGGCCTCCAGCAGCAGTGGATTTGTAGTGCAGGCACCGAGCCCCAGCAATAATCCTAGAGGCAAAAGAAAAAAAAAGAGGATTTAAAAAGCACACAGAGTGCTATGAGCAAGGACCTGGGTTCGGGCATCTGCTCCCGGCCTGCAGTGGGGAAGCGTATAAATGGGGGCGGGGTGGCTGCCAGGAGCAGTGGATTCATAGTGCCTGCACTGAAACCCAGAAATATCCCTGGAGGGAAAAAAATAAAGAAAAATAACATTTTTTAAAATTTCTTTATTGGGGAATTAATGTTTTACAATCGACAGTAAATACAATAGTTTGTACCTGCATAACATGTCCCAGTTTTCCACATAACAATACAACCCCCACTAGGTCCTCTGTCATCCTTCTTGGACCTGTATTCCCCCCACCCACCTACCCCAGAATCTTTTACTTTGGTGCAATACACCAATTCCAGTTCAGGTTCTACTTGTATAGAAAAACAACATTTGATAGACAAAATATCATTTAAACATTTAAGGAAAAAGAAAAAAGGGAAAAGAGTGAAGGCATTAAGTTACCCTGAGATTGCCAGGTGATGCCAGTTACTACCAGATTCACTTGTTTCATATTCTCTGTGACACTTCCAAGAAAAAAAAGTTATCACCACAAGGATCCGGGTTCAAGCCCCCAGCTCCCCACCTACAGGGACGTCGCTTCACAAACAGTGAAGCAGGTCTGCAGGCATCTATATTTCTTTTTTTTTAATTTAAAAAAATTTATTTTCCCTTTTGTTGCTCTTGTTGTCTTTTTATTGTTGTAGTTATTGATGTTGTCATTGTTGGATAGAACAGAAAAAAATGGAGGGAGGAGGGGAAGACAGAGGGGGAGAGAAAGACAGACACCTGCAGACCTGCTTCACCGCCTATGAAGCAACTCCCCTGCACGTGGGGAGCTGGGGGCTCAAACCGGGATCCTTATGCCGGTCCTTGTGCTTTGCACCACCTGCGCTTAACACGCTGCACTACAGCCCAACTCCCTTAACTGTTCATTCTTAAACTTACCATCTCATAACATCAAAATGGCTGCCCAAGCGCCAGTTACCAAATTCTCATTGTGTACAAAGGCTCAAGCTGGGGACAGAGGAAAGACTATGAGACAAGGAAGTAGAAGAGAATTCTTTTTCTTTTTAATTTTTTTTATTTATAGAAAGGAAACATTGACAACAACATAGGATAAGAGGGGTACAACTCCACACAATTCCCACCACCAGATCTCTGCATCCCATCCTCTCCCCTGACAGCTTTCCTATTCTTTATCCCTCTGGGAGTATGGACCCAGGGTCATTGTGGGATGCAGAAGGTGGAAGGCCTGGCTTCTGTAATTTCTTCACGTGACGCAAAGCGCAAGAACTGGCATAAGGATCCCGGTTCAACACCTGTGAAGTGACCCCCCTGCAGGTGGGGATCCGGGGGCTCAAACCGGGTTCCTTACGCTGGTCCTTGTGCTTTGCGCCATGTGCACTTAACCCGCTGTGCTACCGCCCGACTCCCAGGCATCTATATTTCTTTCTCTCTCTTTGTCTTTCCATCCTCTTTCCATTTCTCTCTGTTATCCAACAACAACAGCAATAACGATAATAACAGCAACAGCATTGCTCAACAATTTGTTTGGTTTTGTATGTTAACTCTCTTTTCAGCCACCAGGTTCCAGATGCCATCAGGATGCCGGCCAGGCTTCCCTGGACTGAAGACCCCACCAATGTGTCCTGGAGCTCAGCTTCCCCAGAGACCCACCCTACTAGGGAAAGAGAGAGGCAGACTGGGAGTATGGACCGACCAGTCAACGCCCATGTTCAGCGGGGAAGCAATTACAGAAGCTTCCACCTTCTGCAACCCACAATGACCCTGGGTCCATGCTCCCAGAGGGATAGAGAATGGGAAAGCTATCAGGGGAGGGGGTGGAATATGGAGATTGGGTGGTGGGAACTGTGTGGAATTGTACCCCTCCTACCCTATGGTTTTGCTAATTTATCCTTTCTTAAATAAAAAATAAATTAAAAAAAAAAATAACAGCAGTAACGGAAGAAAGATGGCTGCCAGGAGCAGTGGATTCATCATGCAGGCACTGAGCCCCAGCGATAGCCCTGGAGGAATAAAAAAAAAAGGCTATTTTCTATTATTTATGTATTTACTTATTTATTTTGGATAGAAACAGAAAGAAATGCAGAAGGAAGAGAGAGAGGGGGAGGGAGAGAGAGTCTCCTGCTGCTTTACTTCACACTTTGTGAAACCTCCGCCCTCCCCCCTGCCAATGGGAAGTGGGGGGCTCAGACACAGCACCTGGACCATGGTAAGGTGTGCACTCCACCAGCTGTGCCACTCCCTGTCCCCTCAAAAAAGATTTGTTTATTTCATTCATTTCCTATGAGAGAGAGTGAGAGGGCAGGGTAGAGGAAGAGGCCACAGGCACCACTGGGGAACAAGGCAGCCAGGGATCACACCCAGAGACTCCTGGGAGTCCTGGGCTCTAGCAGTCTGGCCACGTGGCTAGCCGCTCAATGGCACTTCTTCTCCAATGTTATTTACCTCATTTCTCTATTATTTTCACCAAAGCACTGCTCAGCTCCTCTGACTAGGTTGGACTAAGGCTTAAATCTGGGACCTCTGGTGTCTCGGGCGTGAAAAACTGCAGATTCATCATGCCGTTCTCAAAAGTTTTTTATACTTCTTTCCTTCCTTCCTTCCTTTCTAAATATTTATTTATTCCCTTTTGTTGTTTTATTGTTGTAGTTATTATTGTTGTTGTTAGGGATGTCCTCGTTGTTGGATAGGACAGAGAGAAACGGAGAGAGGAGGGGAAGACAGAGAGGAGGGGAGAGACAGACAGACACCTGCAGACCTGCTTCACCGCCTGTCCCACCACCCAGCCCCCACTTAATTTATTTTCTGTTTCCTCCAACTGAAAGGCAGTTTGGGAGACAGGAGAGCCCATCTACCCCAGTTTCTAGCACCCAGAACAGGGCCTGGCACCCAGTAGGTGTCCTGTAGATTTTTTTTTCTTTTTTGGAAGAACTCATAAATCAGGAGCCCCATCCTGGCTGTTCATGCTCACACAGCAGAGATAACATTTTATGGGAGAGTCCCATAGTATTCTCAGCAACCTCTGCCAAAAATCACACAAGGAGATACAAGAAGAAAACAGGAAGAAAGAAAGAAAGAGAGAAACTGAACAGGAGAAATAAAAGTCTGAACAGGAACATGAACGTGGTGTGGAGGAAGCCTCCAGATTACATCCAGGAAAGGACCTTTGAGGTTGTGAAAGCATTTCAGCGCAGTGACAGAAAGCGCCCCAGTCTGTTCAGAGGGCTCCCTCCTCCTAAAATGCCTCCCCTCTTCCTGCCTGTCTTCCGGCCCCAAGTCCTGCTCTCTCTCACCTGTGTCTTCACAGTCTTGCTGTGTTGGCTTCACATCTCTCCTCTTATTGCTGCCTCCCATTCCCCTCCCTTTTCCCGACGCTTTTTCTTTCTCTTGGCTTCTTCCCCTTCCTCCTCCTCTCTCTTCCCCCCTTCTCTTTGCGAGGGGCCTAAGGCCAAAGGAGCCGCTGTGTGCCCTTCTCTGTGCATGGGTCTCCCTCCCTCCCTCCGTCCTGGAGGTACGGCTGCCCTGAATTTTGAGCTGAATCATCCTCCTGTATCCATAAACAACATGCAGACTTGTGTAATCGCCTCACAAATGCTTTCACTTCGCATGAGTCCCGCTGCAACTTTCTTTTCTGCTCCAACTCTCTGCTCCTGCCGCTCCATGTAGCCCTGGTTAATTCACTGAATGATTCACAGGCAAGGAAGCAGAGTCCTGTCTACCCAGCGCCCTCGCCCCTACTTCCTCAGTGCAAGTCCTAAAACACTGGCTCATTTAGTCCCAGAAGTGGCAAACACTGTACAAGCATCCTGTTGTTGTTTTTTTTTAATTTTTTATTATATTTATTTATTGCATAGAGACAGAAATTGAGAAGAAAGGGGGAGGGAGAGAGACAGAGAGATACCTGCAGTCCTGCTTCACCACTCATGAAGCTTTCCCCCTGCAGGTGGGGACCAGGGACTTGAACCCGGGTCCTTGTGCACTGTAGCATGTGAGCTCAACCAGGTGCACCACCACCTGCCTCCCTTCACTGTTATTTTTAAAAATGTATTTCTTTTAATCTTTTTCTTTTTAAATATTTATTTATTTATTATTGAATAGAGACAGACATTGAGAGAGAGGGGAAGATAGAGACAGAGAAACACCTGCAATTCTGCTCCACCACTCATAAAGCTTTTCCCTGCAGGTGGGGACCAGGGGCTTGAACCTGGGTCCTTGAGCACTGTAACGTGAGCTCTTAACTAGGTGCACCACTGCCTGGCCCTTACATCCCACTGTTTTTATTCAATAGATATTTTGTTCACTCTTTCTGTAGGATGACATCGGTTTTATTTCAACTTTTTTTTTTTTTTTTTTTGCACCAGAGCACTGCTCAGCTCTGGCTTATGGAGTAGAGTGATGGAGTAGCAGGTAAGTTTGTGAAGCCTCAAATTTATTAATTATTTTTTTATATTTATTTATTTTCCCTTTTGTTGCCCTTGTTGTTTTTCATTGTTGTAGTTATTACTGTTGTTATTGATGTCGTTGTGGTTAGATAGGACAGAGAGAAATGGAGAGAGGAGGGGAAGAGAGGGAGGAAGAGAAAGACAGACACCTGCAGACCTGCTTCACCGCCTGTGAAGTGACTCCCCTGCAAGTGGGGAGTCGGGGGCTCGAACCGGGATCCTCACGCTGGTACCTTGTGGTTTGCACCATGTGCACTTAACACGCTGCGTTACCGCCCGCCTCCCTGAAACCTCAAATTTATTAAATATTCCTACCTGATTTTCAAAAGTAACTATGCGAAATATCTGTCACCATCAGTTTATTTCATCTAATAAAGTTATGATCAAGGAGCCAGGAAATGTCGCACCTAGTTAAGAGCTCACATTACAGTGTGCAAGGACCCAGGTTCAAGCCCCTGGTCCCCACCCACAGGGGGACAGCTTCATGAGTGGTGAAGCAGGGCTGCAGGTGTTTCTGTCTGTCTGTCTCTCTCTCTTTCTCTATCTCCCCCTCCCCTCTCAATTTCTGGCTATGTCTATCCAATAAATAAATAAAGGTTTTTTTTTTTTTACTTTAGTGATTGAATAATTATTGACAAGATTATGGTATAAGAAGGGTACAATTTCATACAATTCCCACCAGCAGAGTCCGTATCTCTTGCCCTCCATTGGAAGCCTCCCTGTTCTTTATCCTTCTGGGAGTGTGGACCACAGATTGTCAGGATGCTCCTCAGCCTTGTAAGCCTGTCCCTTATTGGCCATGGTTCTTACGTTATACCCTGGGACAACTCGTTGAGTACATTAAAGTGTACTCTGTAATTCAACTTCTTTTAAAAATTTTATTTATTTATTTATTTATTTTTTCCCTCCAGGGTTATTGCTGGACCCGGTGCCTGCATTATGAATCCATCGCTCCTGGAGGCCATTTTTCCCCCTTTTGTTGCCCTTGTTGTTGTAGCCTCGTTGTGGTTATTATTATTGCCATCGTTGATGTTGTTCGTTGTTGGATAGGACAGAGAGAAATGGAGAGAGGAGGGGAAGACAGAGAGGGGGAGAGAAAGACAGACACCTGCAGACCTGCTTCAGGGCCCCTGAAGCGACTCCCCTGCTGGTGGGGAGCCAGGGGCTCGAACCGGGATCCCTACGCCGGTCCCTGCGCTTTGCGCCACATGCGCTTAACCCACTGCACCACCGCCCGACCCCCTATTTATTTATTTTTTATCACCAGAGCACTGCTCAGTTCTGGCTGATGGTGCCGTGGGGAATTGAACCTGGGACTTCGTAGCCTCAGGCACAAAAGCCTCTTTGCATAAGCATTATGCTGTCTACCCACCCCCCTGCCCCGCCCCCCCCCCCAGATATCAACTTTTTGTGGCTACTTGTTATTTTATTGGCTGGACATACTATAATGAATTCGTCTCATGTATTTTTTAAAATAATAGCATAGTGGGAATCTTTTTCCTTAGAAGAATTCCAAGAGTTGGAATTTTGGTCAGTGTGTTAATATTTTTGGTGTCTTTTATGCATTGCCAAGAAGATGGTTGTAATTTACACAGTTCCCTCCCTCCCCGATCTGTTCACATCTCGTGGGCTTTTCTTTTGCTGAGTAGACTCAGGGTGTCCACACACGCAGGGACAGTGCTGATTTTCCTGAGTCGCTGAGCCCAGCTGTCGAGGAGGGGCACAGGAGAGGGTATTGGTGGGGCCAGGCGGGGGCCCACCTGGTTAAGCTCAAAGATCCACGGTCCCATCTGCAGGGGAAAAGCTTTGCGAGTGGAGAAGCGGGGCTGCAGGCGTCTCTCTCCATCTTCCCCTCCCCTCTCAGTTTTTCTGTATCTCTACCCAGTCATAAGTAAATAAATAAAATAGAGGGGGGCACGAATTTCAGTAGCGTGTACGGAGAGCATGCTTGGAGGTTCCAGCAGGGAAGTGTAGCTACTCCTGCTCCCACTATGGAAGATGGGCTCAGATGCACAGGGGAGCGGTGAGGGAGGAAAGGGACACCGCCCAGCCAGCCAGTTGAGCCAAATCAAGCCTGGCGACCAATGGGGTGATATGTCTGCAGCCATACTGCCTTCACACCCAGAGGGTGAGCCTGGATGTGGTTGTTCACTCGAGTGACTAAGGTGAACAAGGCTGTTTCCTGGGGCTGTGCCACTGGCTGACCGGGCTGAATGATGCCGCCCGCCCTGGCTCTGGTGTGTGGTGGGGTAGCTTCCTTGGGTCTTGTTAAGAGCTCACTCTGGGGAGTCAGGTGGCAGCGGGTTAAGCGCAAGTGGAGCACACTGCAAGGACAGGCTCAAGGATCCCGGTTCGAGCCCCTGGCTCCCCACCTGCTGGGGGAGTCGCTTCACAGGCGGTGAAGCAGGTCTGCAGGTGTCTGTCTTTCTCTCCCCCTCTCTGTTTTCCCCTCCTCTCTCGAGTTCTCTCTGTCCTATCTAACAACTACATCAATAACAACAATAATAACTACAACAACAATAAAAACAAGGGCAACAAGAAGGAAATAAATAGATAAATATTTTTAAAATTTTTTTAAAAAGTGTTTACTCTGCTCACCTCAGCTGGGCTGACAGAATGTCTCATTGTGGGGAGAAGGTAGAGCTCACAGATCACATATTTAAATCATGCACTAAAGAGATTTGATGCAACACTGAAAATCTCCTGTTTAGGGTTGGTTGTTTTTTTTTGTTTGTTTTTGTTTTTTTTACCAGAGCACTGCTCAGCTCTGGCTTATGGTGGTGTAGGGGATTGAAGCTGGGACTTCCCAGCCTCAGGAATGAGTCTCTGCTATCTACCCTCCTGAAAAGTCTCTTTCTCCTCTTCACATTCCATTGTCAAGATGCTCCTTAGCTTTGTAAGCCTGTCCCTGATTGGCCATGGTTGTTATGTTATGCTCTGGGGTGCCCTATTAAATATATTAAAGTTTTTTTTTTCTCTCTCTCTCTCTCTCCCTCCTCCCCTCCCTCCCTCCCTCCCTCCCTCTCTTTCCTTTTGCCACCAGGATTATTGCTGGTGTTTGGTGGCTTCACAATAGCTCCATTACTCCCAGTGTTTATTTTTTTCTTTTTTAAATTTTTCCTTCTGACACAGAAGATAGCATGTGCGCTCTACCAGGTGTGCCACTGCCCAGCTCTGATTCTTACATGTTTGCTATTCTACCCCACGTGTCATTTGAAAGCTCATTCCCCCCACCCTTGTAAACCAGAAAAAGCAGGAGAGAGAGAGAGAGAGAGAGAGAGAGGGAGAGAGAACAAACTGTGTCATTTTGTTTTTTCTCCCCTCCAGGGTTATTGCTGGGCTCGGTGCCTGCACCATGAATCCACCGCTCCTGGAGGCCATTTTCCCCCCTTTTTGTTGCCCTAGTTGTTGCAGCCTCGTTGCGGTTATTATTGCCATTGTTGACGTTGCTTTGTTGTTGGATAGGACAGAGAGAAATGGAGAGAGGAGGGGAAGACAGAGAGAGGGGGAGAGAAAGACAGACACCTGCAGACCTGCTTCACCGCCTGTGAAGCGACTCCCCTGCAGGTGGGGAGCCGGGGGCTCGAACCGGAATCCTTACGCCGGTCCCTGCGCTCTGCGCCACGTGCGCTTAACCCGCTGCGCCACGTGCGCTTAACCCGCTGCGCCACCGCCCGACCCCCAAACTGTGTCATTTTATGAAGTGCCTGGGAATGAACCCAGGACCCTATCACATTTGTAAGCTACTGCCAAGCTGTTTCCTCCATCTGAACCTTCTTATTTAGTCATTTATTTATTTTTATTGCCACCGGGGATATTGCTGGGGCTCAGTGCTGGCAATACGCCCAATGGCCATTTTTTTCCTTTTTTTTCCCTTCTATTTTTCAATTAGATCAGACAGAAACTGAGAGAGGATGGGGAGACGGTGAGGGAGAGAAAGGCAGACGCCTGACCGCTGGTGAAACAGACCCCTTGCAGGTGACGGTGGGGGCCTAGAACCTGGGTCCTTGTGCCTGGTGACGAGCGCTGAGCCAGCTGCACCGCCCACCTGCCTCTTCTTTTCCTGCCTTTTCTTTTCCTTTCTTCCTCCCTTCCTGTCTTTTTTTTTTTTTTTTCAACTCTTTGTATGTATTTATTTAGTATAAGAGGAATTGAGAGGGGAGGGAGCTGGGGCCAGGAGGTGGCGCACACACATTAGCACAAAGACCCAGCTCAAGCCCACTCGCCCCCCCCTCCCCGCCTGCAGGGAGGACGCTTCACAAACGGTCACGCAGGTCTCAGGCGTCTTTTTCTCTCCCTCTCTGTCTCCCCATCTCCATTTCTTTCTGCCCTATCAAATAAATTAGAAAGAAGAACAAAAAGAAGAAGAAGAAGAAGAAGAAGAAGAAGAAGAAGAAGAAGAAGAAGAAGAAGAAGAAGAAGAAGAAGAAGAAGAGGAAGAAGAGAAAAAGAAAAAGGAGATAATAGATGGTAGATAGATAGATAGATAGACAGACGGACAGACGGATGGATGGACGGACAGACAGACAGATAGGCGGATCGGCAGCACTGTGTCAGCGCCCATAACGCTTCCTCTCTGCAGTTGGAGAGTGGGGGCTCGAGCCCAGGTCCTTGCACAAGGAATGTGTCACTCAGGCAAGTGCACCACCTCTCGGCCCCCCAGCTTTTACTTTTGTTTATTTATTCATTTATTTTTGCCTCCAGGGTTATCACTGGAGCTCAGTACCTGTACCATGAACCCACTGCTCCTGGAGGCCATTTTTTTCCCATTTTTATTGTCCTTGTTGTTATTGCTGTCATCGTTGTTGGCTAGGACACAGAGAAATGGAGAGAGGAGGGGCAGACAGAGAGGGGGAGAGAAAGACAGACACCTGCAGACCTGCTTCACCGCCTGTGAAGCGACTCCCCTGCAGGTGGGGAGCCGGGGGCTCGAACCGGGATCCTTACGCCGGTCTTTGCCCTTCATGCCATGTGCGCTTAACCCGCTGCCCTACCGCCCAGCCCCCAGCTTTTACTTTTTTTTTAAATTATATTTATTTATTTATTTTCCCTTTTGTTGCCCTTGTTTTTATTGCTGTTGTAGTTATTATTGATGTCGTCGTTGTCGGATAGGACAGAGAGAAATGGAGAGATGAGGGGAAGACAGAGAGGGGGAGAGAAAGACAGACACCTGCAGACCTGCTTCACCGCCTGTGAAGCGACTCCCCTGCAGGTGGGGAGCCGGGGGCTCGAACCGGGACCCTAAGACCGGTCCTTGAGCTTTGCGCCACATGGCGCTTAACCTGCTGCGCTACTGCCCGACTCCCCAGCTTTTCCTTTTTATCATTACTATCTCAAAAGCACACAAGCACTTCTCAGCTTCTTGAGCCGAGAAGTACACCAACAATTGAGACCAGAAGAAAGTGTCTGTTTTGCTCTCCTTTCAAGAGGAAATGACCTTTTGGCCCTGGCAAGAGTTTCTCCATCACTCAGAGTGCCATGCCACCCAGTCTCTGGGCCTGCTCACTTTGCTTTCTGTGTCCTTTAGCCACCCTCCCACCCCCCAGCCAGTTTGCTTCCAGACAGGTTACACAGCGGCTTTGGGCAGAGAGGCAGGTGGGACCCAGCTTCTTCCCTTGGGCTTCCCTTAGCACGTGGGTCTGTAAGGAAGTCACAGGCCCTCGGCCTACGGGTTGAGCTATTGGCTTAAAAATAAAACTGAATCTTATCTTGGAGTTCCTCAGCTCTGCCCTTCAGGCTGGTACCGGCAAAGTCACTCCCTTTGGTGAGTCAGGCTGGGAAATGTTGAACTCACCGCAACAGGGCATCACCCTCAGGGCAGGGTTCTTGGTCTCTGACACACCCAGCTCCATCAGACACCTGCTCTCAGCAACCTTTTCGGTGGGATTTGGGATTCTGTGGTAGAAGAAAGTCCACCAGCTGATTCAAACATTTTATTCCTTCCTTCCTGTTGTTAAAATTCGTCTTGGCGGGGGAGATCTAGAACAACCCAATGTAAAGCATACAACACCTTCCTTTTTTTTTTTTTTTGCCACCAAGGTTATTGCTGGCGCTCAGTACCTGCACAATGAATCTACCACTTCCTGTGATCCTTCTTTCCTTCCTCCCTTCCTCCCTCACCTCCCTTCCTGTCTCCCCCTTTTTTATTTTTGATAGGATTGAGAGATATTGAGAGGAAAGGGGGGAGAGATTGAAATTATGCTGGAGAGCCTATTCTAAAATAGTTTTTACACTATCTTCTATCTGTTTTTGAGGGTAGATAGAAGTGTTTCATGGGTTAGCAAACTTTGGGCTCACAGGGGCCGGGAAAGTCATGTATGTTGACTCACTTGTCAAGAGAAAAGATTGTAACAAAGACAGACAGAGAATTCAATGGCCATGTCTGTGCTTTCTGAGGCCTTAGAATTCTCTGGGGTATGACAGTAAGTATAATGCTTCGGATCAGAGGTCACCTCATATACTTAAGTGATTTGCTTGGCTTTTGTGTTTGTGATTTCTGGGGGGGGAAACAAAACCCTCTTTCTCCTTTTTCCCCCCCTCTCTGTCTCCCACCTCCCCCTCTCTCCCTCTCCCCCCATGCCAGGATTAAACACATGGCCTCCCATATGTGATCTGTACTCGACCTGTCAAACACATGCTTGACCCTCCATCTTCTTGAAAACATGCTCATCCTATAGGGGAAAAAGAAACTAGGAGGAGGGGGGGGGAGAGACAGCATAATGGTTATGCAAAGAGACTCTAGTGCCTGAGGCTCTGAAGTCCCAGGTTCAATCCCCTGCACCACCAAAAGCCAGAGCTCTGATAAAAAGAAAAAAGAATGAAAGAAAACTAGGAGGAGTGATATCCACAAAATATTTTGACAAACTGCATTTCTGATATGAGATTTGTATTTAGAATATGTAATGAATTCCTAAAACTCAATCATAATAAAAGCCAAATAATCTAGTTTAAATATAGGAAAAAGTCTTAAATAGCACGGAGGGTGCTGAGCGGTGGTACACCTGATTGAGCACATACGTTAGCAGGCATGAGGATCTAGGGTCAGAAGCCTGTTCCCCACCTGTGAGGGGAGATTTTATGAACTGTGAGGCAGGTCTGTGGGAATCTCTTTCTCTTTCACTCTTCCTCTCTCCTCTCAATTTCTTTCTGTCCTACCAAATAAAAGATAGGGAAAAAAAATAAATAAATGGAGAATGGCTAGCAGGAGTGGTAGATCTGCCATGCAGGCGCAGATAAGTACCATGATAACTCTGGTAGAGAAGGGAAATACAAATGGCCAGTGAGCACATGAAAAAGGCGCGCGGCATCATCGGTCATCAGGGAAATGCTAGTCGAAACCACAGGGAGACATGGCTTCACTCCCACGGAGCTAGCCTTCATGAAAAAGGCAGATGGCAAGGCAGAGTGTAAGACGCAGAGAAAACGGAGCCCTCCACACGCTGGAGTGTGTGTGTGCATGTGTGTGTGTGTGTGTGGGGGGGGGTATTAGAGCATGTGTGCACTTACTCTGAGAGTCAGACTGGTGTTTCCTCAGGTGGTTATACCCACCTGCCTTATGAAGTGCTTTGCTGTCTTTCCTTTGTCTGTCTGTCTCTCATGCCCTCTGAGAAAATAAAAGGAAAAAAAGGGGGGGGGAATGTATTAGGAGCAATGAAGTCGGGCAGTGTGGGGCCCTAGTGATTACCTTGATGGCAATACTTACTAAATAAATACTAAAAAAAAAAAAAAAGAAAAAGAAAAAAAAAAGCTTATTTTAGAGTGTAACCAGCGGTTTGCCAGAGCTGTCAGTCAAACTTGCAAGAATTCACTGCAGGACTGGAGAGAGAACTCAACTGGGGGGGTTGCCTGCTCTGTCATCTGGCCCACTACCTGAGGGTACCACAGTGTTGCAGGTAGTTTCAATGCTGTGGTCTCTCTCCCTCACTGTGTGTCTTTTTCCATTTATTTATTTATTTATTTAAATGGTCTTTATTTATTGAATAGAGACAGCAAGAAATTGAGAGGAAGGGGGCTACAGAAAGGGCGAGAGGCAGCGAGACCCCCTGCAGCCCCGCTACACTGCTTGCAAAGCTTCCTTCCTACAGGTGGGGACTAGGGCTTTGAACCTGGGTCCTTCTGCACTGTAACATATCGTGACATGTGTGCTCAACCAGGTGCATCACTACCCTGCCTCTGTGTCTCTTTTTCTGTCTCTCTCCATAGGAAGAAGTCTACCTGGAGTGGTGAAGCCTTGGCAGTAAAAGACTGTTTGCCTCTCTCCCCAAACATCCCATTGATAGCTGTGATTAGCAGTAACAGAAATATCGACACCACAGGACTTGATACATATTGTGGCTTAGGAATTAAAACAACTTGTGAGAACCGATTACACCTTTACCATCAGGCTGACAAGAATGTGCATATACAGATTGGAAGTGAACAGCTCAAAGCATTTTCACGAAGGAGAAAAGCCCTGTGTGACCAGCACCCAAGAAACAGAATGGTATCCACACATCCCAAAGTTCCTCCCCACAGGACCCCTCAGAGCTCTTTGGGTAACCATGATGCTCTCTTGGAGACACTCACACTACCTATTTTTACCCATCAAGTAGAATCAAAAGTGTGCTCTTTCCAACAAGGGCAACAAAAGGGAATAAATAAATAAACATTTGAAAAAAAAAAGTGCTCTTACAAGTCTGGTGCTTGAATATAGTGTCTATAGCGGGAGTGTTTATGTAGTAAAATCCTGGAAACTACCAAGGTACCTGTCCGCAGCAGAGTGACATTCATCACCACCACCAGTAGTAGTAGTAGCAGTAGTTGTTGTTGTTATTGTTTTGCCTCCAGGGTTATGGCTGGGGCTCGGTGAATCCACTGCTCCTGGTGGCCATTTTTTTCCATTTTACTGGACAGGACAGAGAGAAATTGAGAGAGGAGGGGGGGAGATAGAGAAAGAGAGATAAAGAGAGACATCTGCAGACCTGCTTCAAGGCTTGTGAAGCGACCCCCTGTCCCCTGCAGGTGGGGAGCCAGTGGCTCAAACCCGGATCCTTGAGAGTCCTTTCGCTTAGTCCTGAGTATGCCTAACTGGATGCGCCACCTCCCAGCCTCCCGGATGCTACAGTCTATGTCCTTCTCCTTCCCCTTTTTTTCTTCCTCCTCCTTTTTTTTTTGGCCACCAGGGTTATCTCTGGGGCTCGGTGCCAGCACTACGAATCCACTGCTCCTGGAGGCTATTTTTTCCCCTTTCGTTGCATTTTTTTTTAATCGTTGCTGTAGTTATTATTGTTGTTGTTATTGATATCGTTGTTGTTGGATAGGACAGAGAGAAATAGAGAGAGGAAGGGAAGACAGAGAGGGGGAGAGAAAGACAGACACCTGCAGACCTACTTCACCGCCTGTGAAGCGACTCCCCTGCAGGTGGGGAGCCGGGGGCTCGAACCAGGATCCTTACTCCAGTCGTTGAGCTTCGCACCACATGGATTTAATTCCTCCTCCTTTTCAAATAAAGATTTATGTTCATAGGAGGGAGAGGGAGAGAAGGAGATAAACACACAGCACAGAATGACTCTCTCCGTCTTGGCAGATGATGGTGTGAGGGACAGAACCTGCCAACCTCTGGAGCGTGAGACATGCAAGGAATGTGGTGTGGTACTGCCCCTGCCCCAGCTCCGGTGTCTGCCTTGGACTAGCAGAGACATGCGTTCAGTTTCTGTACTCAGACTCTCAGACAGCTTCCCTCTGACTCAGTTCCTTTTCTCTGTCTCTGCTCACTTTCTTAATTTCCCCCTCTGGCTGCAAGCTGGCTCTCCAAGCCAACTCCTATTCCTTTGGCACGGGGTAGACTAGGCCTCGGCTTTAGTCGGGGGTCCTGAGATCAAGGCTGCCGGCACTGGCCTGGAAGCAACAGGAGCAAAGTCTGGGAACACTGTCTCCCCGGAGCTCTAGAGCTGTAGAGTGAGGTCCAGAGAGGGAAGCGGTCGGCTGGAATCCGGAGGTGAAGCCGGCCAGGGGAGTCCCTGTGCCTGAGTTTTCTAAGTGGTTCTAGCCTAGCAGGAACTAAGCTTGCACATTCAGACAATGTATTCTTGTGAATCTTTGTTCAGCGGCTTAGCGTGCCCTAGAAAGAGGTCCATTGTCCAGCCGCCTGTCTACTGGGCCGGAGTCAGCAATATGCAGTACAAGTGAGCAGAGCAGAGGCTGCCTGGCGCTGACCCGCTGTGGGGGTGGGGGTTCCCCAGGGCTCTACAGCGAGGCCCCTTCCCAGGAGCTGCGGTGCTTGTAGTTACTTTTACCAGACAGACAGTCTCATGTAGTCAGCCGCCCAAGAAATGTTTGAGGATCAGCAACTGCATTTCAAGCGCACATGTTAGAACGGTCTCTGAGGCATTTGTCGCCGAGGAAGGTGAAGCTTGAATGTTTTTGTCCTGTTTTTTTTTTCCCTCCAGGGTTATTGCTGGGCTCGGTGCCTGCACCATGAATTCACCGCTCCTGGAGGCCATTTTTTCCCCTTTTTGTTGCCCTAGTTGTTGCAGCCTCGTTGCGGTTATTATTGCCATTGTTGACGTTGCTTTGTTGTTGGATAGGACAGAGAGAAATGGAGAGAGGAGGGGAAGACAGAGAAGGGGAGAGAAAGACAGACACCTGCAGACCTGCTTCACTGCCTGTGAAGTGACTCCCCTACAGGTGGGGAGCCGGGGGCTCGAACCGGGATCCCTACGCCGGTCCCTGCGCTTTGCGCCACATGCGCTTAACCCGCTGTGCCACCGCCCGACCCCCTGTCGTGTTTTAAGATGGTGAGAGCCGTCAGTGTCTTTCCCCACCCCTACATGTGGGCATTGCCTGGGGTGCTGGCTAGCTACATTTGGCCTCCTTTCTCTTTAACAATGATTTAGTTACTGAACAGAGACAGAGAGGAATTGAGAGGGAAGGGGAAGATAGAGAGGGAGAGAGTCACCTGCAGCCCTGCTTCACTGCTCGTGAAGTTTCTGCCTTGCAGATGGGGGATGGGGCCTTGAACCAGGATCCTCGATCAATAGGGTGTGCTACTGTTGTGAAAGGGTGTCCCTTCCCTTCTTCTCTCTCTCTGTCTCTCTCTGTCTCTCTCTCTCTCTTTTTTTTTACCAGAGCACTGCTCAGCTCTGGCTTACTGTAGTGCTAGAGATTAAACTTGGGAACTTTGGTGCCCCTGGCATGAAAGTCTTTTGCATAACCACTAAACTGTCTCTGCAGCCGGCTCAGTATAGATTACTGACTCTCTGGTCAGTACTCAAGAATCTGACTTGGGGGCTGGGTGGTGGTGCAGTGGGTTAAGTGCACATGGCACTGAGCGCACGTGGCGCAAAGCGCAAGGATCCTGGTTGAAGCTCCAGCTCCCCACCTGCAGGGGGGGTCACTTCGAAAGCCACAAAGCAGGTCTGCAGGTGTCTATCTTTCTCTCTCTTTCTCTGTCTTCTCCTCTTCTTGATTTCTGTCTTGATTTCTCTCTGTCCTATCCAGCAACAACAGCAATAACAACAATAAGAGCAGCAGCAACAAGGGCAGCCAAAGTGGGAGGGAGGGATGGCCTCCAGGAGCAGCAGATTCGTGGTGCAGGCACCTAGCCCCAGTCATAACCCTGGAGGGGAAAAAACATCTGGCTTGACTACTAAGAATCCCAAGGGATGTTGGTCAAAAACCAGAAAATCTGCCTCTCACAAACCTTGAGGCACACTGGCATCTCTTGTCCTTGGACCGACTTTGGCTTAGAATGAAATACTGCCCTGTGAAGATGAGCTGGGCTCTCTCCTGGTGGCACTGCTGCTCACAGTTTGGGTCTTCTGAGCCTCTGACTGGAGGGGGCCCCGCGGGAAACATTTCTGCAAGTGCTTCCATCTTTGCCCGGGGGCTGCCAGGCTGCAGACACGCCCATTTGACTCCAGTTCTGCAAGTGAAGAGACACCGTGTGCCGGCAAGCCCTCTGGATCCTGGCTTCTGGCTCTGAGCAGCTCTCCAAGAAACGCCCTCCACGCCCTCCCTGCGCTGGCTGGGGGCTGGAAACCGTGCTGCACTTGAAGTTTTCCACTGGCCTGGCTGGCTGACCAGTCCGGAGATGGGCAGTTCAGAGTCTGCAGCTCTGACCCAGTTTCTCTGTAGAAATGGCAAGTGGAGAAACAGTAGCAATCCAGGGTGCAGCACGGGGTCATGGCCAACGGCCACCTGGGCCTTGGCCTCGGAGCACAAGTCTGGTCCCTGCCTTTCAAGGGTGACTTTGACCTTTAAACTGTCAAACGGGCCAAGAAGCCTGTTGTGGAGGTGAATGTGATTGGTGCTGGTGGAGCATTTGGCCTGGCGCCTGGCCCACAGGAAACCCTAAGAGTTAGAAGCAGGTTGCAGAAGGTGGACGGTCTGGCTTCTGTAATTGCTTCCCCGCTGAACATGGGCGTTGACTGGTCGGTCCATACTCCCAGTCTGCCTCTCACTTTCCCTAGTAGGGTGGGTCTCTGGGGAAGCTGAACTCCAGGACACATTGGTGGGGTCTTCAATCCAGGGAAGCCTGGCCGGCATCCTGATGACATCTGGAACCTGGTGACTGAAAAGAGAGTTAACATACAAAGCCAAACAAATTGTTGAGCAATCATGGACCCAAAGCTTGGAATAGTGGAGAGGAAGTGTTAGGGGGGTACTCACTGCAAACTCTAGTGTACTTCTGCTTTCAGGTATATATTTTGCAGTAGTTTATGGATACGTGTGAACATAAGCTCTCTCTCACAGAAACTGGTGTATATCTAGGTTTGGGGACTTTGTTAGAAAGTGAACCACCTGAGATGAAATTAGAGTGTACTATAAAAGGAAAGGTCTCACCTGAGTAATGAAGCTGAAGGGTTGTCCCTTCCACCTTCTGCATCCCACAATGACCCTGGGTCCATGCTCCCAGAGGGATAGAGAATGGGAAAGCTTTCAGGGGAGGGGGTGGGATATGGAGATTGGGTGGTGGGAATTGTGTGGAATTGTACCCCTCCTACCCTATGGTTTTGTTAATCCTTTCTTAAATTAAAAAAAAAAGCGAAGAGGCCAGGGACTCACCCGGAGACCCCTAGTTTCATCTGCTCCATTCCTGCCCTTGGGTTCCTGTTGATTAAACAACTTGTCCTGCTCTATCTTACCACCTTTCAGCCTCCAAGGTGCAGATGCTATTAGGATTCCATCCATGACCTCCCTGGGCAGACGCCCTCACCCGTGTGTCCTAGAGCCTCCCCTCCCTAGAGCCCTGCCCCACTAGGGAAAGACAGACACAGGCTGGGGGTGTGGATCCACCTGCCAACACCCATGTCCAGTGGAGAAGCCATTACCGAAGCCAGAACTCCCACCTTCTGTTCCCTATGAAAAATTTTGGTCCTTGCTCCCAGAGGGATAAAGAACAAGGAATTTTCCGATGGAGGGGATGGGATATGGATCTCTGGTGGTGGGAACTGTGTGGAATTGTACCCATAATCTTACCATCATGTTAACCATTATCAAATCACTAAAAAAAAAAAAAAAAAAAAAAAAGGCCAGGGGCTCGGAAAGGGAGAGTGACCAAGTGGAGGCTGGGGATCTGAGTCCCTGGACAGTGGGACAAGACGATGGTTTGGCTGAGAGGGAAAGGGACTCACACCTCTCTGGGGGATGTAGCAATGTGCTCTTGTGACGAGAGTCCTATAAACCAGCATCGCCTCAATGAAATGATACTGAAGGTGAAAAAAAAAGTTGGCTGTTAGGGCCAGCAAGATGGCTTGCTTGTATAACACACTCCTTTGTCATGAGTGTGACCCAGTTCACTAAAGGAATCTCCAATACTATGACACTTCTCTCTCTCTCTCTTTCTCTCTCCCCCCCCTCTCTCTCCCTCTCCCTCCCTCCTTCTGTCTCTCCCTCTCTATCTCTCTCCCTCTCTCTTTTCCTCTCTCCCTCCCTCTCTGTCCTCTCTATCTCTCCATCTCTCTCTCTCCCTCTCTCTTTTCCTCTCTCCCTCCCTCTCTGTCCTCTCTATCTCTCCATCTCTCTCTCTCCCTCCCTCTTTTCCTCTCTCCCTCCCTCTCTGTCCTCTCTATCTCTCTGTCCTCTCTCTCTCTCTCTCTCTTGCCTCCAGGTTATCCCTGGAGCTCATTGCTGGTACTATGAATCTGCCATTTTTTCCTTTCCTATTTTATTGGATAGGACAGACAGAAATTAAGAAGGAGAGGGAGTTAGAGAGAAAGGTAAACACCTGCAGATCTGTTAAACTGCTTGTGAAGCATCCCCCCTGTGGGTAGGGAGCAGGAGCTTGAACCCAGGTCCTTGCACGGCTCCTTACACATAAAACTATGTGTGTCTGACTGAGTGTCCGGCTACTGTCTGGCCCCCATTTTGCTCTCTATATAGCTAAGAAAGAAAGTTGGCTTGTGGGGGTCCGGCGGTGATGCAGCAGGTTAAGTGCATGTGGCACAAAGCGCAAGGACCGGCGTAAGGATCCCAGTTCAAGCCCCCGGCTCCCCACCTGCAGAGGAGTCGCTTCACAGGCGATGAAGCAGGTCTGCAGGTGTCTGCCTTTCTCTCCCCCCTCTCTGTCTTTCCCTCCTCTCTCCATTTCTCTTTGTCCTATCCAACAACGAAAGACCTCAACAATAACAATAATAACCACAACAAGGCTACAACAACAAGGGCAACAAAGGGGGAAAAATAGCAGTGGATTCATGGTGCAGGCACTGAGCCCCAGCAATAACCCTGGAGGCAAAAAAAAGAGAAAAAGAAAGAAAAGAAAGTCGGCTTGCAGGGGCGAAGATGCAGTGTTTTCTTTCTTTCTTTCTTTCTTTCCTTTCTTTTTGACCTTCAGGGTCATTGCTGGGGCTCGGTGCCTGCACTACAAATCCACTGGTCCTGGAGGCCATTATTCCCATTTTGTTGCCTTGTTGTCACTATTATTATTGTTGTCATTGATGATGTTGTTGTCAGATAGGACAGAGAGAAATGGAGAGAGGAGGGGAAGACAGAGAGGGGGAGAGAAAGACAGACACCTGCAGACCTGCTTCACCGCCCGTGAAGCGACTCCCCTGCAGGTGTGGAGCCGGGGGCTCAAACCAGGATCCTTACGCCGGTCCTTGCTCTTGGTGCCATGTGTGTTTAACCCGCTGCGCCACCGCCCAGTCCCCACAATCTAGTGTCGATGACAGCAATAAGGCAAGGGAGATAGCTTGACAGTTATGCACCAAGACTTGCGAGCCTCAGGCTCCAGGTTCAGTCCCCTGCACCGCCATATGCAGGAGCTGAGCAGGGCGCTAGCCTCTTGATTTCTCTCAATAAATGAGAGAGAGCTAGGCACGGTTAGTGCTGGGACTGGCTTCTGCTTGCAGGCACCTCGCCTGCACCGTGACGGCTCTGTCTGAGTCTTCAGCCCGGGTCCTTCCTCCCTCCTGCCTCCGGGCACCTGTTCCCATGGTTCCAGTCTCACAGTCCCACCACCCTTTCCAACGTGATCACTGCCTCCCCTAAGCAAGTCGTGCAGGGCTTTGTGATGGACTCAACGCTGCCCGCTCAGGAGTCTCCCTGCCAGGGGCCGCATGCAATCAGTACTCACCTGTCCCCGTGCCCAGCTTGGGAGCACTCCGGGATCGGGCAGCAGCTACAGTATTGCCTGTGGGGCACCATGCCAGCAGTCTCACCATGGCTTAGCTGACTTCACCTCTGTCCCAGGATGCCAGATCACAAGTTTTTTTTCTTTTTAAAGATTTTATTTATTTATTGAGAAAGGTAGGAGAGGAGAGAAAGAACCAGGCATCAGCCTGATATAATACTGCTGGGGATTGAACTCAGGACCTCACGCTTGAAAGTCCAGTGCTTTATCCACTGCACCACCTCTTGGACCAGTTCTTTTTTTTTAATTAAAAATATTGTTTTTATTGCTACGAGGGTTATCACTGGGACTTAATGACCAAACCCACCACCACTCCTGGCTGCTTTTCTTTTTCTTTTTTTTTTTTTTAGAGAGAGAAACTGAGACGGAAGAGGGCAACAGAGAGGGAGAGAGAGAGAGGCCAGGTGGTGGCGCACCTGGTTAAGCACTCACATTACAGTGAGCAAGGACCAGGGTCAAGCCCCTGGTGCCCACCTGCAGGGGGAAAGCTTCACGAGTGGTGAAGCAGGGCTGCAGGTGTCTCTGTCTCTCTCTCTCCCTCTCCTCTCTGTTTGTGTTCCAATAATAAAATTAATCAATAAGAGAGAGAGGGGAAGAGAGACATTCGCAGCACTGCTTCACTTTTTGTGAAACTTTCTCCCTGCAGGTAGGCGCTGGGCTTGAACCCGAGTCCTTATATTTGGTAACATATGGGCTCTGCACCATGTCAAGCCCCTCTTCCTTTCTTTTAACCAGAGCACTGCTCAGTTCTGGCTTATGGTGGCGCTGGAAATTGAACCAAGACTCAGGCATCAAAGTCTGTCGCGTGCGTCACTGTATTACGCCCTGTCCCTAAGTACCTTTCTCTGCTCAAATGTAGGAGCAGAGGCATCTTCAGCACAGAAATGTCAGCTAGAAAAGGGAGTCCACGCCTTCCAGATTATCTGTGGACTACGGATTCAGGGAGGTGAGACTGCTACTTGGTGCTGGGAAGATAGCATGGTCTCTCTCCGACACTTCCATGCCTGAGGCTGCAAGGTACAAACCTCCGTCCCCAGCACCATCACAAGCCAGAGCTGAGCTGTACTCTTGTTATTTCTTTTTGTATCTCTCATAAAGAACTATCTATCTGGGGGCCAGGCAGTAGCACAATGGGTTAAGCGCACATAGTACAAAGTGCAAGGATACCAGTTCAAGCGCCCAGAACCCCACCTGCAGGGGGGTTGCTCCACAAGTGGTGAAGCAGGTCTCTCTCTCTCTCCTCTGTCTTCCCCTCCTCTCTCAATTTCTCTCTGTCCTATCCACAACAACAGCAGCAGCAGCAACAATAATAATAGCAACAGCAATGGAAAAAAGATGGCCTCCAGGAGCAATGGATTCATAGTGCAGGCACTGAGATCTAGCCATAACTCTGGAGGCAAAAAAACCCCAACTATGTAATATATATATATATGTATTTGGGCTAGAGAGACAGTATAATGGTTCTGCAAAAGACTTTCATACCTGAGGCTCCAAAGTCCCAGGTTCAATCCCCAGCACCACCATGAGCCAGAGCTGAGCAGAGTTCTGGTCTTTCTTTCTGTATCACTCTCACTAAAACAAGGTGATATTAAAAAAAATACATACAGGGGAGTTGGGCGGTAGTGCAGCGGGTTAACCACAGGTGGCGCAAAGCGCAAGGACCAGCATGAGGATCCGGGTTCGAGCCCCCAGCTTCCTACCTGCAGGGGAGTCGCTTTACAGGTGGTGAAGCAGGTCTGCAGGTGTCTTTCTCTCCCCCTCTCTGTCTTCCCCATCTCTCTTCATTTCTCTGTCCTATCCAACAATGACAACATCAGTAACAATAATAACTACAACAATAAAACAACAAGTGTTGTTTTTGCCGGGCTGGCTTCACGGGCGGGTAACAGACGACCAGGGACTCATGGCTGGGTTGTACAGCACGCAGTATCTCTTTATTCATGCAGGACGCAAGCTAAGCTAAACTAAAAACTACAAACAATCTTGTCCTTATAAATATACTAGCCCAGTAGGGTGGGAACAGGATGCGAGGCAGAGACGGTGGACAGAAAAGTGACTGGTGAAAATCAGGGTGTGACAAGGAGAGGGGGTGGAGCAGGTGAGAATTCTACCACTGAACCACCAATGCCCTGGAGGGAAGGTGGTGCTTGTTAACAGAGGTTATGTAAATAGAATAGTGTTAAGCAGGGGGGATTTAAACCAAATGAAACAGAAAAGGTTTTTAGAAGTAGAATTAGAAACATACCAACAAACAAGGGCAACAAAAGGGAATAAATAAACAAGTTAAAAAAAAAGAGAGAGTGGTGTTACAGAACTTTGATAGTGGGTGTGGGGTAGAACTAGACAATGTCTTCTTACAGTCTTGTGACAAACTATTAATAACAAATACAAAATTTAAAAAATGCATACAGGGGCCAGGTGGCGGTGCACCTGGTTGAGTACACACATTAGAGCGCACAAGCACCAGGGTTTGAGCCCCTGCTCCCAACCTGCAGGGGGCGCTTCACAAGCAGTGTGGCAGGTCTGCAGGTGTCTTCTCTCTCTCTGTTTCCCTTTCCCACCTCAATTTCTCTCTGCCCTATCAAATAAAGCAGAGAGGAAAAATATATATAAAGGGAGGGATGGGTGTGAGACTGGCCACTGGGAATGGTGGATTCATTGTGCCGGAACTGAGATCCAGTGATAAGCCTGGTGACTATATATATATATATATATATATATATATATATATATATATATATATATATATATATATGCGCCAGGCAGTGGCTCACTTGGTTAAGTGCACACATTACAGTGCTCAAAGACCCAGGTTCAAGCCCCTCGTCCCCCACCTGCAGAGGGAAAGCTTCACAAGTGGTGAAGCAGGGTTGTAGGTCTCTCTCTCTCTCTCTCCCTTTCTGTCTCCCCCTATTCAATTTCTCTGTCTCTATGCAACATACATAAATAATATAACTAAAAATAAAATTGTGTATTACTATTTCCACTTGGGACAGGTGAGAAAACAAATGAGGTGTTGGGAGGAGAGCCCAGGAGAAGAGGCTGCATGTTTATGGTAACCCCCTCACTTCCCCAGTCCTGGGAATCAGGAACACAAAAAGAACACGAAGCAATTTGGGGGAGGCCAGGCCCAGGTGTGGATAATGTGAGAGCAGGGTAGAGCACAGGGACTGCCCATCCTTGAGATGGGGGCCTGAAAAGACACCCACCTGTCAGTCTCTCCCTCTCAGGGATAGAGCTTGGAGGGAAACGCTTTTCCAGACTCAGTTTCCCCTTTGTCAGACTCCCAGGCTTCACAGAGGCCTGCAACCTCTCACACTTAACTGATTCCTCTGCTGCAGACCAAATGGCTGCCTGCTTGAAAGTTCACGTAAAGTTCACTATGTTCACGTAAGTTCACCATCTTTTGATCACATACAAAGCAGACACTTCATCACACTGCCTTGCCAGTAACTCAACAGTGAGACCCCCACACCTCACTTCCTAGATTCTTCAATCACCATGATTTCCATCAAACTCTGCCCTTCTCTGCTTTATCTCACTCTACTGGTTTAACCACCGTGTTTTTCTTAATACCTTTAGATAATTAACAACTCTTGCCTCATGGAAACTAACTGCTTGACCTTTTGATAACTCATCAATTCCTGTCATTCCTAGCTCTCTCTCCCCACCATGGGGGTACTGACCTTTTGAAAACCTATGTTTATTGACATTGTGAAAAATATTCTTTGTTCCACTGGCTATATAAGCTTGTCCTTCTCAGAATAAAATTGGAAGTTCATAATACCTGAATTTCTCCTGGCTGTTCTTTGCATCACGCGACCACTAGAATCGGTGACGGCAAAGCCAGCGGCTACCTCGGTTGTGAGGCCACCCATGTGAGGAGCACCCGGGAGGCTGCTGTGAAGCCTTGGACTCACACTGCTGCTAGGGGCGGACTTCCTCCTCTGAGCACTGAGTGAACCAGAAGCAGGCACGGGCGCTGGGAGGCATCTCACCGGTGGCCGCATGAGACCTAAGGCTCAGCCTCCAGCGCCATGCATGACCCGGGAATGTTCTGGTCTCTCACCAGGCAAAGCAGCACAGGCCTGCCCGCCATCACTGTTCACGGCCACAGAGGTGAAGATGCCTGGGAGACTGGGCTGCCCAGGATGTAGCATGATGGAGGAACTGCTTTCAAAACGGGTGCCTGCTGGCTCTGGGCTACAGACAGACAGACAGACAGACTCAAGTATGGAGGGTCAGAAATGTAGCTCAGTGGTAGCCTGTATACTCTATGGCACGCCCATTAAAAAAAAAAAGGGGCGGGGGAGCCGGGCGGTAGCGCAGCAGGTTAAGCGCAAGTGGCACAAAGCGCAAGGACCGGCGTAAAGATCCCGGTTCGAACCCGCAGCTCCCCACCTGCAGGGGAGTCGCTTCACAGGCGGTGAAGCAGGTCTGCAGGTGTCTTTCTCTCCCCCTCTCTGTCCTCTCTCCATTTCTCTCTGTCCTATCCAACAACAGCGGCGATGACAACAATAACAGCAACAAGGGCAACAAAGGGAATAAATAAAAGAAAAAGAGAGAAAAAGGCACCCACATCTAACCATGCAGAACACTGAAACTGTAATTAGATGGAAATCGGGGTGGGAGAGGGCAGTGCACCCAGTTAAGTGCACATAGCGCTAAGCAAGGACCCCGGTTCGAGCCGTTGGCTTCCCACCTGCGGGGGGGATGCTTCACAAGCAGCAAAGCAGGACTGCAGATAGATGTCTCTCTCCCCCTCCCGTGTCAACTTCTATCTGTCTTCTCCAAGGAAATGGAAAAAATGGCCACCAGGAGCAGTGGATTCATAGTGTGGGCACCAAGCCCTAGAGAGAACCCTGGAGGCAAAAACGGAAAGAAAAAATCTGGCTGCACCTTGTCTGAAATGTCCAGTTGTCAGCCTCTCCCAGACACTTTCTCATTGTCACTGGTTTCTGTGCCAAAGCCCATTTTTGCTGGTAGCGTGGTCTGTGGGCTGTATAAACAGGCCTCAAAATCTACCAGTTTTCAGGAGACAGATGTCATGTGGAGATTTACGCGTCCAGAATCCAACACCCTTATCTATGTCAGCTTTCTGCCTCTGCACAGCTCTGGCTAAAGCTTTGTGTCTTCCCTATGGTGAAGATGCCCAGGACAGACCTGGAGCCAAGACCACCTGTCAGGACTCTGGCCGGGTCTTTGACTCACTAGCACTAGCCTTCTGCACAGTGAATTGGAGCTTTCCTGACCAGGCTCTGCAGAGCTAAGACTCTTAGCAACCCCAGACTGCTGAGGATTAGGGGAGATAATGCAGACCTGAGTCTCCTCAGTGCCCGGCAGGCAGAGCTCACAGTGAGAACTGCGTGACAGAAAGAGAGCCTTCCCCAGGTCCAGGCAGCGAATCCCCCCATCGCCTCACACAGGCAGGAACAGACGTGGGTGCTGCAAAGCTGAGAGTGGAGATGAAGTGGATGTCATGGTCTGTCAGCTGAGGAAAATGACGTCTGATTCTATGTGTCCAAAACCAGCATTCACGTGGGTGCTGGAATGACGTGTGCCACACCCTGTGCCCCAAAGAAGAGCCACATGAAGTCTCCGATTTTCTTCAGTCAGAAGAACGGGCGGGGGGGGGGGGGTGGATGGGGACACAAAATGGCCCAATTTCAGATGTTTGGGATCAACTGAGAATATGTTTATTTAAAAGCAATTTTAAATATTAAAAAAGTAGAAATTAACATATACAGTACTGAAAGACTGTCACATTAAATACATGGGAAATGACAAGTGTACTGATGTTTGACTGTGACATCCAAATGAGAATCTGAAATGTAATTAGTGGTACTATGGGATTCCTACACAACATGTTGAAGTTCTAGGCAATAAAAAAATAAATAGCAGTTGCTGTTCAACAGTAAAAGAAGACACACTATTTTCAGAAGATAATTTTTCCCTCTGGAGGGGAAAACTAATTAGCTATTTTTTTCATAAGGTTTCAAACCTTCAAAATACTCTATCAGGTACAAAATTGCAGAGTGGCTTACTGAGTTAAAATACAATATCAGATTTAAACTGAACTAAGATCATTGAAGGTATTTATATCTAGTTTTCCTATGTCCCACAGTAAGCAAGACCAGAAAGAACTCCGATTCCTGATTAAAAACAAACAAACGAAAACACATTATTAAAAACATATTCACGTAAGCTGTTGCGATCAGGGAAAAAGAATAGACAAGGACACCCCGGAACTTCAGGCATTTCATTTTCAGGTGTTTTTTCAAAACCAGTTTATTTTGACATCAGTTTAAAATACTATAGGCCACAAAAATGAATAGCTCTTCAATGCAACTTAAAACGCGTCAATGGGATCAACAGGGTCACCACACAACCTCAGCTGATTTCTTGTCCTGACACCAGAGAGGCTGAGGCACGGAGCCCGCCAGGACCCTCCACCACCAGGCCTCTGGGCCCTGCTGCTGCCATTTTGTGTGGGCTCTCATGTGCCGTCGCATTGAGGAAGCGATTCTTACGATCATTTTCCAGTAACAGCTGATAATGCTGCAGGTCTGTCATGCAAGGTTCATTTTTATTATGTGGCTACAAAGTTTTCTTAGTTATCATGTAAGCAGAACTAAAGTAATCATCACTGAGCACTGTGACTTTTATTCAAGAGAGTTTTTTTTTTTTTTTTAAATCTTACAGGTTTGGTTGGGAGTTGTGCTTCTGTGAAATGAACACTTCTCACTTGTTGCCAAGATTATCTGCTTACAAATATTAGTTTTCTGTGCTATTGCCAGCAGAGCAGTTTTAAGCGAATGTAAAACCAGAGTGACACAGGAGCTTCAAAACCAGAGAACCCTCCCCAAGCAACAGCGGAGTGAAAACGCTTTGTGTCCTTTTCCAAAAACGCAGACTGATGAAAAAGACCTGAACGCTCCTGGTGTTCCTAGTGGTCTGATAAACACTCAGAGGATGGAAGAAAACCGAGAGGGGGAAAGACCCAATGGGGGTGGGGGTGGGGGTGGGGGTGGAGAGTGTTTCTCACAGTGCGGTCCATAGCAGCTTTCAAAAACCTGGATCTGAATCAACTTGAAGGCAACATATTTATTGAATAGAGCTTAAGACTGGAAAAACGTAACCACAGCTGGGGCTTAGTGGAGAGCGTGGGAAAGGGAAAGGCTAGTTAGTTTCAGCACCTGAATTCTACAGTGGGGAAAGGTGTGAAGAGCTGACTTGTTCAATGCCATCATCTTCGTGGGGAAATCTTCTAAACACTTTTAAATTTATCCAGGAATGCAACTCAGAAAAGAGGCTTAGGCAGCACTTGATGGGTGTGATTGTTAAGTGTGTGCAGATTCATACTCTGGAGAAAAAAAGTCAAGTGACGGGCTAGAAGCAAGTATCGTAGCGATCTTACAATGTCTGCTTTAATGGCCATCGAGTTTAAAAAAAAAAAAAGTAGAGTTCAACTTATCCATAACTATTCCTTTATAAAAGGCAGATTTCAGGTAAGCTTCTAAGCATGTGTAATGTTGAGGCTAAGGACGTCTGGCAGTCCTTGGTTCCTTTAAGTTGAACTCCATCTGGTGTGTTTGAAACTTTCGTCAAAATAGTTATGAAGGATATGTTCTTTTTGCATAATGAGGTAATAATATCTGGGGGGGCACTCACCTTTATTAAGAAGGAACTCAGTCCACTTGTCTATACTTGCATGAGGCTGCTGACATTGTGAAATGCCACCAAAGGTTTTTTTTTTTTTTTTTAGGTCAATGAATATTTTGCTGAAGGAGTAACACATTTAACTGAGCTCTTTTCCCCATAATAAATACCAAAGTGGGTTTTTGCAGCTGGGAACAGTGTACACAGGCAACTAACTACAGGCCGGTCTGTCATGGAGCTAACGTGTCACCTGGGCAAACAGAACCCACCTCTTTGCTAAGGTATCGCATGTTCAGTAACACGATTGAGAATACTGCATTGTTGGGGGCACAGAGTCAAGTCTATGCCTTTTAACGGATGCTGGAGAACACTTGTATTCGCGAAGCTGGAAGTTCCTATATTCCTGCTTTTGTTTGCTTGGAAAACAGCGCAGAGAAGGAGATGCAAGTGCTAGTTGCCAAGGGTGGCTTTGGCAAGCCAGTAACGGCGTGCCGGGTCCCGAGGCTATCCTAATACTGGCAGAGGCAGAAGACCAAAGGACATATTTACAGCACACACTACACTCCCCTCCTGAGGGGCCCTTGCAGGGGGCTCCTCGTTCCATTCCAGCAGCTATGTACACGGTGTGCACGGGGTGACGTGAAGCCAGCAGTCCTGCGTGAAGGGTAGGTGTGGACAATCTGAACAGTTCTGCTTGTTGCTAGTCGGACAGGATGTGAACAAAGGACACTGGGAAGACCCCCTTCCTCTCCGGCTGCCCTTCAATGTGGCCGATCTGCAGGGAGAAAGGAGAGTTGGCAGACTGGAGGTGGTAAGTGGCTTCCTGGGGGTAAGGGCAGTAAGTCCAGATTGCTGGAGTTTGTCCTCAGACCTTGGGAGAATCCAGGCTCCCCCGCCCCCTCCCTCTGAGGAACTGCAGGAAGCAGCTGGCAAGAAACTACATCCTGAAACAAGAAAATAGCAAGAAAGCTGCAAGACTCAGCATTTGGACAGGGGTCTCCCTTTGCCTGGATGGGAGCTGCTTGTGGCGGGGAGACAGTTCTGAGCGCCTCACTCGCTTGACTCACGAAGGGTCAGTGGGAACTGGGTTACCCTGTGGGGGTCTCACGCAGGCTGCGCACTGCAGAGTGCATGGTCTGGGCCGGGGTGCCAGACTCTTCTTCCTGCTGGGGGCCTAGGGAAATCCTGCTAAGCCTCTTGTCTGTAAAGTAATGCTAAAAACTCCCTTGTCCTATACCCAACATCGGCTCACTACTAATAATTCAAATAATAATAAAAAGTCCTTTATCCTCAGGCTTACTGTGAGATGATGTCAAAATTATTATGGATTGCAATAAAATCACACACACACACGGTCAGTCAACCCGTCAAGAACTTGTCTGTGAACAAAGATCAATTGAGATCACAAGACAAGACTCGGGATACTTTGGGAACCCACCAAGTCACGGGTGAGTGCAAACACGTGTGGCTCGTGGACAGAGAGGGGCCTAAGGAGAGACTCCTGGGGCTGAAAGCCCATATCTACTTGGGAGTGACTAGTGTCAGTCCGGCAGCTTGCCAGTTGAGGTGTTACCTCCGGTCTGAGTTTCACCAACAAATATACTGCTGAAGGGAGGACACCCCCCCCACCCCCAGGCTCACCAAATGCAACTGTGAGTCTCCATTGCTACTGTCCCCAGAGGGTGGAGCAGCAGCGGGGAGGCCCTGTGCTGACATCGGGGGCAGAGACTGATGGGGCCACTCAGGAGAAGATACACACTCCCGGTGGTGTGCAAGTGGGGCTGTATGGTGGCAGCCTCTCCACACTGTTCTCCTGAGGAGTTTGGAGTTCCTTTCATGTCTGCCTAGGCATATATGCTGATGGCACTGGAGGCTCCAGGAGGCTCTGTCACAGCCACTAAGCAAATATAAGAGCGCTACTCACTGGGGGTTGGGCGGTGGTGCAGGAGGTTGAGCACATGTGGCGCAAAGCACGAGCCCCCGGCTCCCCACCTGCAGGGGAGTCTCTTCACAGGCGGTGAAGCAGGTCTGCAGGTGTCTGTCTTTCTCTCCCCCTCTCTGTCTTCCCCTCCTCTCTCCATTTCTCTCTGTCTTATCCAACAACGAATGACATCAACAATAACCATAATAACCACAACAAGGCTACAGCAACAAGGCCAACAAAAGGTGGGGTGAAGGCCTCCAGGAGCAGTAGGTTCCTGGTGCAGGCACTGAGCCCCGGCAATGGCTCTGGAGGCAAAAACACTGCTCATGATAACACCACCATCAAGAGTGAGCTCTGACTGGGAGGTCCTGGTGCAGTCATACAAGTTCCACTTCTCAGAAGAAGAAACCGAGGCTTAATGGAAGGACATCGCAGAGGGGGTAAGCAATGAACTGGGGACTTCAGCACCCGTCTCTGTCATGACGCTGAGGTGGCTCTCAAGTAGGCTCCAGACTAAGACAGGCTACCTGGGCCGTCTCCTAGCCTGGCCCTTTATGAAAGTAAAAGACCTCACTGCTTTAGCCCAAGGCTTCTCAACTTCCGGACTCCTTGACATTCTGAGCCAGGCCGTTCTGCATCACAGAGGGTTGGCCTGTGTCTCATAGGACGGCTATTGGTATCCCTGGCTTTTAAAAAAAAGTCTTTGTTATCTTTACTTATAGAATAGAGACAGAAATCAAGAGGAAAAGGAGAGATAGAGAAGGAGAGAGACAGAGAGACACCCGCAGCCCCGCTTCACCACTCACAAAGCTTTCCCTCTGCTGGTGGGGACTGGAGGCTTGAACTGGGGTCCTTGTGCCCTGTAACATGTGCGCTCAACCAGGTGCGCCACTGCCCGGCCCTACATCCCTGGCTTCTAACATGCTCTCTTTTCCTAGGTCTTAATGATCAAAAATGTCTTTGTGAACTGCCTGATCTACCCAAAGGGCCGAGCGGAGTCACTGTGTCAGTCTAAGCAAAACACCTACAGCTTTGCCCAAGAACCTCAAGCCGCCAGCCAGTGAAACAGGCCGCTTGGGTGGCGGCCGCTTTACCATGTGTGTGACCCAGGTGGGAGCCTGCCCCTTGCTGCACTGCCTAAAGCTTTGGTGTTGTGGTCTCTCCCTCTCTCTTTCTCTCTTTCAAAACAAAAATCAAACAAACCCAAGAATTTCAAGTCACTGTCCTGGTCCAAATGAACAAGAGCCAAGGCCTGCACCTACACGTGTGTGTAAGAACACACATTTTACTGCAACAAAGGGGGGAAAATGGCCTCCAGGAGCAGTGGATTCATGGTGCAGGCACCGAGCCCCATCAACAAGCCTGGAGGCAAATAAATAAACAAACAAACAAAAAAGAACACACATTTTGGGGCCGGGTGGTGGTGCACCTGGCTGAGCACACACAATACAGTGTACAAGGACCCGGGTTCGAGCCCCCGGTCCCCACCTGCAGGGGAAAAGCTTTGTGAGTGGTGAAGCAGGGCTGCAGGTGTCTCTCTGTCTCTCTCCCTTCCTCCTCTCAATTTCTGGCTGCCTCTATCCAATAAATAAATAAAGATATTAAAAAAAATAAAAAATAAAAAGAACACAGATTTCTGTGTATGAACACGTGTGTTTCTGGGCACTAGCAGGTCACCTGTGAGCCACAGGTCTCTGTCCTGGGACAAAGATCAGGTTCCTTGGTGCAGGTGGAGCTCAGGCTGCCAGGGGCGGAACTGGCAAATGTCAAGTAGGCAGCGTGCAAGGGGTTGCTCTCCACTGCCCCCTCTGGCTGGCAGCTGGTGGACCTTCCGTCACTCGGCCTTTGCAGGGGCCTCTGAACACCACACAGCGTCACAGTGATCCCTTTCTGTGCTGACTCCTGGGCGGCAAGTTTTTTTGTTTGTTTCTCTGGGCCTCCAGTTTTATCACTGGGGCTCAGTGCCGGCACTACAAATCCACCACTCCCAGTGGCCATCTCTTCCATTTCATATGACAGGACAGAGAGAAACAGAGAGGAAGGGAGACAGAGAGGGAGAGAGACACCTGTGGTAGGTCTGCATCATGGCATATCAAGTGTCCCCCCTTGTAGGGAACTTGTGAGGCCAGGCTGAGCATGGTGTGGACCTGGATGGCCCAGCCTTTCTGTCAGTCTCTCTCCACTTGAGATCGAGCATGGAGGAATACGACCACCAGGAAATTCCCTCTGTCAGTCTCACTGCCTCACAAAAGACGCTACATGCAGCCCATTTCCTTGTTCCCAAACCAGTTGGTTTGTTTACTCAGAGGTTAATAGAAGTCCCTCTTCTCTGATCCTACATGGCCCACACGTCATTGTTCTGCTCTGTCAAACTATAACCAGGAATATTCTCCTTACTCCTGCACCCACTCCGGACCTTCTAATCCTACATGATCTATCTCCTCTCTTAAGGCTCCTCTCTGTCTGCTGGTTATTGACAACCCTACTTCCTTCATTTCTTTGATCAACTAAACCCCTTGTTCAACATTTACTAGGGATGCTCTGACCTTTTCTCAACCCCCTATTTGTCTTTGTCCCTCTTCTCCCAAACCATAGATGGATGGATAACTTGCTTCCTCCTACAACCCCTTATAAGCCCTACTTTGCTGTTCAATAAACGGATCGTGCACGAGACATTTCCCTGGTGATCTCTGGCTGCGTCTCTAGCTACAGACACAGGGAGAGACCCAGTCGGCTCACTCCTACTGCCCCAGACCATTCTCTCTGGGGGCCCCCCGCATCTGGTGCGCAACAGAGCGGGTGAGCCAGGAGTCTGTGGCCAGGAAGAGGCCTCCCCACGGAGAGTCCGGCACCCCCTGCAGGTGAGGAGCGGAGGCTCAAACACCGGTGCTTGTCAGGATCCTTGTGCACAGCACTGTGTATGCCGAACCGGGTGCACCACTGCCCAGCCCCGGGCAGCAAGTTTTCATACAGGAACCACATGGGGGAAGGTACCGAGTGCCTCTGACAGAGAACTGGGTGCAGGAAGCAGCCTGAGGAAAGGGAGTGGCAAAGGGCTGAACCTGACCAGGAAACCCAGGCCTGTGGGCTGCGGACGCCTGGCTGGGGACTGCGGGCGTGGTGGGCAAAGCATGCAGGCTCTTGGCTTTGCTTGCCTTCTACCTTGGGGCCCGGGCAGCTCGTTTAACTGCCTCGGACTTCATTTCCGTATCTAGAGAGAAATAAATAATCGCCAGCTGCTACGGGCGGCTGTAAGATGACAAGGGGAAGTCTATGCAAATGCTGTTTCTCCTGACCCTGACCCACTTCTGAAGTCCCACAGCAGAAGTTTTCCTAGCCCACAATGGCAGGGAGAGGCGAGACTCAGAAACAGCAGGCAGCACTGACGGCTGGGCTTGGGAGGTGGGTGTCTCCACGCCCACCACAGAGACGACTGACACAGCGGTGCCCTCCCCCGCTCCCCTCCTCCCACGGCTCTGGGATGGAGGGCAAGGTACTTACTTACCCACCACTCCTGGTCCTCCTCCCCAGTGACGACAATCACCTCTCCCTCGATGAAGGTGAGCTCGTCATCGTTGTCTGCCTGGCAGTCATAAATGGTCTTCACGCGCCTCACTTTGTTCTTCCCCTTCAATAAAGAAATGAGTTTTACAGGCTGGGGGGTGTGGATCCACCTGCCAAAGCCCATGTCCTATGGAGAAGCAGTTACAGAAGCCAGAAATCCCGCCTTCTGCTCCCCTTAAAGAACTTTGGTCCCTACTCCCAGTGGGGGAGAAATGTCAGGGGAAGATGACCAGAGGGCTCTGAACTCCAGCTCCACCAGGACCCAGAGAGAGACGGGGAGAAAGGGAGGGACATTTGAATGGAGTCACAGGTGTGTTGGGCTGGCTTTGCGAGAGGAGACAGAGACGACCAGGGAGTCATGGTTGAGCTGTAGGCAGTATCTCTTTATTCATGCAGGACGCAGCACAATCTAAGCCGAGCTAAACTAAACTAAACTAAAACTCACAATGCTGTCCTTATATATACTTTCCAAGTAGGGTGTGAACAGGATGTGATGTAGAAAGGGTGGAGCGAAAAGGAAGTGGTGAAAATCAGGGTGTGACAAGGAGAGGGGGCGGAGCAGGCGAGAATTCTACCACTGAACCACCAATGCCCTGGAGGGAGGGTGGTGCTTTATGTTATGTAAATGTAAAAGTGATTTAAGTAAATAGACCGCAGCTTGAGTGGGATCAAACCAATCCCATACAGGCATACCGGTGCTTGGTTAAGCAGAAGCCAGGGGGAGCTGGCAGACTACCCAACACAGGTGTAGGTGGGACTTGGAAAGGAAGATGGGGCCATGAGAAAACAATAAGAGGGGGGAGGGCAAATCTACACAAATACTGACAGACAGTTGTAGAAATAATAGTTAACCCATATCTGCAACCTTAGGAGAACTGCTGTATCTTCCAGTGGAGGGACTGGGGACACAGAATTCTTGACGGTGGGAACAGTGTGGAGTTATACCCCCGTTATCTTATTTTTTTAATCTCTTTAGGTCTTTTTTTAAAAAAATATTTATTTATTCCCTTTTGTTGCCCTTGTTGTTTTATTGTAGGTATGATTGATGTCGTTATTGTTGGATGGGACAGAGAGAAATGGAGAGAGGAGGGGAAGACAGAGAGGGGAAGAGAAAGACAGACACCTGCTTCACCACCCGTGAAGCGACTCCTCTGCAGGGGGGGAGTTGGGGGCTCAAACCGGGATCCTTACGCCGGTCCTTATGCTCTGTGCTATGTGCGTTTAACCCGCTGCACTACCGCCCGCTTCCCATCTTGTAGTTTTGTAAATCAATATTATGTCAATAATAAAATTAAAACCATGAATTTAAGGGGCCAGGTGGACACATTTGGTTGAGCACACATGTTATAGTGCACAAGAACCCAGGTTCAAGCCCCTGGTCCCCACCTGCAGGTGGAAGGCTTTGAGTGTGGTGAAGCAGGGCTGCAGGTGTCTCTGTCTCTCTGCCTGTCTCCCTTCCCTCTGGATTTCTGACAGTCTCTACCCAATAAATAAATAATAATAAAAAGATGAGTTTTAGCCGACAAGAAGGGCACACTGACCCTGGGCCTGTGAGTGAACTTCCCAGAGCCTCAGACCCCTCCAGGGTGGGAAGAGACACAGCATGTGACAGCTGCCCTGGGTCCTGTGTGCTCCCAGACACCTCAACACCTGTCATCCCCTGCAGCGGAGTCAGACTGGCACGAGGGAGCACAAGCTATTGGTGGTTTTCATCAGAAAGGAAGACGGTGGGGCTGGGCGCTAGCGCAGCAGGTCAAGCACACGTGGCGCCAAACCCAAGGACTGGCGTAAGGATTCTGGTTTGAGCCCCCGGCTCCCCACCTGCGGGGGGCAGGGGTCACTTCACAGAAGGTGAAGCAGGTCTGTAGGTGTCTGTCTTTCCCTCATCTCTTGATTACTCTCTGTCCTATCCAACAACAATGACAGCAGTAACAATAATAACAACAACAACAATGGTAAACAACAAGGGCAACAAAAGGGAAAAAAACAGCCTCCAGGAGCAGTGGATTCCTAGTGCAGACACTGAGCCCCAGAGATAACCCTGGAGGCAAAAAAAAAAAAAAAAAAAAGGAAGACAGTATGGACAGGAATCAAATCTGGTTTTACCCAAAAACCAGTGGCACTCTGCTCTGGCTTCCCCTAGCCAGAGCAGCGACTCCCGGTAGATGACAGCAGGGTCTAAAAATGGATCTGGGAAACGTCAAGCCAAACGTGCAGTGTCTGCACACTGGAGTCTCCTGGGGCTGTGGGCAAAGCAGCGAGGCAGCACAGGCTGGCTCAACAGCACAGGACCCACTGGACCTCGAGAGGCTGTCAGGCAGCCCCCCTCCACCCCACCCACCCTACCCCGCCCCAAACTGCTCTTCTGGACCTGTTTCAATTTGGACTTTTATTTATTAGACTTTCAGTTCTTTGTATGGGGTGGGAGGAGATAAAAATAGAGATCTTTTTTTTTTTTAATTTTTTGCCTCCAGGGTTATTGCTGGGCTCGGTGCCTGCACCATGAATCCACTGCTCCTAGAGGCCATTTTTCCCCCTTTTATTGCCCTTGTTGTTGTAACCTTGTTGTGGTTGTTACTGTTGATGTTGTTCATTGTTGGCTAGGACAGAGAGAAATGGAGAGAGGAGGGGCAGACAGAGAGGGGGAGAGAAAGACAGACACCTGCAGACCTGCTTCACCGCCTGTTAAGCGACTCCCCTGCAGGTGGGGAGCCGGGGGCTCGAAGCGGGATCCTTACGCCGGTCCCTGCGCTTTGCGCCACGTGCGCTTAACCCGCTGCGCTACCGCCCGACTCGCGAGAGATCACTTTCTAGAGGACGTCTGGCACCCAGCTAAGTAAAGAATGAGGGACTGAAAATGCAGACCTTCGGGAGTCCGCGGTAGCGCAGTGGGTTAAGCGCGCGTGGCGCAAAGCGCAAGGAGCGGGTAAGAAAACGCAGGGCTTGCTTCTCAATGTTTTGGGTTACTGCCCTTTGCTTTCTGTCCCTGGGTCTCTCCTCGGTCACACAGATGAGGCTGCTCGTTCCTGGGGTTGCTCCTGGCTTGGGGGCCAGGGGTAAGGCCCAGTGCAAGGCGGCGGCAGGAAGGCTTAGTCTCCTAAGCAGAGGAAATCCAGATGTGATCATCGATGGCAGGGAAGACTACAGGGGCCCCAAGGTAACCCGGACGTGATTAAACAAACTGGGACTTGGCACATATCAAGACCCCTTGTGGAGCTAGGCGGTTTGGGAGAACGCACTTGTCAGAGCAAAGATGTGGGGGGAGGGGGAGACAGGCAGTGGTCCACCTGGTTAAGTAAGTGCACACAGCATTAAAGGGCCTGTGCAAGGATCTGGGTTCGAGCCCCCAGCTCCTCACTTGCATGGGGGTCCCTTCACAAGTGGAAAAGCAAGTCTGCAGGTGCCTTTCTCTCCCCCTCTATCTTCCCCATCCCTCTCAATTTTTCTCTGTCTATTCAATAAAATGGATAATGGCCTCCAGGAGCAGTGGATTCTTTTTTTAAAATTTATTTTTATTTTATTTATGTCTTCCCTTTTGTTGCCCTTGTTTTATTGTTGTAGTTATTATTGTTGTCGTTGTTGGATAGGACAGAGAGAAATGGAGAGAGGAGGGGAAGACAGAGAGGGGGAGAGAAAGACAGACACCTGCAGACCTGCTTCACCGCCTGGGAAGCGACTCCCCTGCAGGTGGGGAGCCGGGGGCTCGAACCGGGATCATTGGCCGGGTCTTTGCTCTCAGTACTATGTGCACTTAACCCCGTGTGCTACTTACTGCCTGGCCCCCATGGACTTTATTTTCTCTTCCTTTTTCCTTTGTAGCAAAGTTTTACCATAACACCGGGGTGACAAAGCAGAAGGGAGGGAGCAGGCTGTCCGCCTCATGGAGGGGCTCTCGGTCTGCCTCAGAGCTCCTCAGCCCAGTGCTCATGCTTCCTGGGGCAACCACGGCCAACACACGGCACAGGCGCCTTCTAGGAGCAAGGCTTTTTTTCTGGCCTCCAGGGTTATCGCTGGGGCTTGGTGCCGGCACTGTGCATCCACTGCTTCTGGGACAGAGAGAAATTGAGAGCGGAGGGGAGACAGAGAGGGAGAGAGAAAGACACCTGCAGACCTGCTTCACTGCTCGTGAAATTCTCCCCTGCAGGTGGGGGAGTGGAGGGGCGGCTTGAACCAGGGGCCTTGAGCATAGATCCCTTGTGATTCACCGCCCGCGCCCCCACCCCTGGAACAAGGTGTGCCCCTCTTCCCCCAGAAAAAGAAGCACTTTAGGGATGAGACCTTTGTGTGTTAAAATGGAAGCACTGTATCAGAGCAGAAGGTATCTGATGAGAATGAAGGGGTGTGAAACTTCAGCCAGATTCAGGGACTGCGATCTCCTTCGGGCCCTCAGGCCCAGCCTGCAACAACTCCAGGAAAATGCAGGGCTGGACCGAGGAGGGAAACCTCAGAGCCCTGAGTGGGGAAATGGCCCCACAGGCAAATCTTGGGATCATGGCAAAAAAAAAAAAAAAGGGCAAAAAATATAGATATGGTTATAGAAATACTGGTCGACCCATCTGTGTGATCTTAGGAGAACCACTGCAGTTTCCAGTGGAGGGAAGGGGGACCCAGGACTCTGCTGGTGGGAACAGAGCAGAATTATACCTGTTATCTCGTAATTTTGTAAATCACTATCAAGTCACTAATAAAATTAAAATAAGTAACAAGTGTGGGGAGAAAGGCAAGTGTCCACTTAGTTTCATCAGAGTGGCCACACGGTACTGCTTCTGTGCAAGTCTCCTTTGCTTTCTGCCTCCAGGGTTATCACTGAGGCTCGGTGCCTGCACTATGAATCTACTGGTGGCCGTTTTCCCCATTTTTCTGACAGGATAGAGAAACTGAGGCGGGGGCGCAGCTAGACAGAGAGAAAGAGAGACACCTGCAGACCTGCTTCACGACCCTGCAGGTGGGTAGCGGGGACTGGAACCTGGATCCTTGCACTTTGTACTACGAACGCTTAACCAGGTGTGCCACCACCCAGCCCCCATATGTACCAGTCTTTAGGTCCATTCACTGTATTTGTTTGGCCCGAGTTAGTGCTGGGACTCTGTGCCTGCATGATGATTCTAGCATTTCCAGCACCCTCGCTTTCCTCTGATGGGGCGAGAGAGGAGGGGAAGAGAAAACAAGAAACACGTGCGATGCTGCTTCGCCACCTGTGACCCCTCCCCGACAGGTGGGGGTGACACAGGGCTTGAACCTGGGTCCCCGCACATGGTGGCGTGCGCTCTACTGGGTGTTCCAGCACCGGCTCCCGAGCTCGGCTACCTTCATAGCTCTCTAGCGCCCATGGGAGACCGAGGTACTACTGATACTATTGGGGTGCTATTGATACTACTGGGGTGCTATTGATACTACTGAGGCGCTACTGATACTATTGGGGTGCTATTGATACTACTGGGGCGCTACTGATACTACTGAGGCGCTACTGATACTACTGGGGCGCTACTGATACTACTGGGGCGCTACTGATACTACTGAGGCGCTACTGATACTACTGAGGCGCTACTGATACTACTGGGGCGCTACTGATACTACTGGGGCGCTACTGATACTACTGGGGCGCTACTGATACTACTGGGGCGCTACTGATACTACTGGGGCGCTACTGATACTACTGAGGCGCTACTGATACTACTGAGGTGCTACTGATACTACTGAGGCACTATTGATACTACTGGGATGCTATCAATACTGTTGGGGCGCTATTGATGCTACTGGGGCACTACTGATACTATTGAGCTGCTACTGATACTGTTGGGGTGCTACTGATACTACTGAGGTGCTACTGATACTACTGAGGTACTATTGATATTACTGAGGCACTACTGATACTACTGGGATGCTATCAATACTGTTGGGGCGCTATTGATGCTACTGGGGCGCTTTTGATACTATTGAGGCGCTACTGATACTACTGAGAATACTACTGAGGCGCTTTTGATACTACTGGGGCACTATTGATACTATTGGGGTGCTATCAATATTATTGGGGCACTATTGATACTACTGAGGCACTGTCGATACTACTGAGGCACTATTGATACTATTGAGGCACTATGGATATTACTGAGGCACTATTGATACTATCGAGGCACTATGGATACTACTGAGTCGCTATTGATACTACTGAGGCGCTATGGATACTATTGAGGCGCTATGGATACTACTGAGGTGCTATTGATACTACTGAGGCACTATGGATACTACTGAGGCACTATTGATACTACTGAGGTGCTATTGATACTAATGAGGTGCTATTGATACTACTGAGGCACTATTGATACTATTGAGGCGCTATGGATACTACTGAGGTGCTATTGATACTATTGAGGCACTACTGATACTACTGAGGCACTACTGATACTACTGAGGTGCTATTGATACTACTGAGGCGCTATTGATACTACTGAGGATACCACTGAGGCACTATTGATACTATTGGGGCACTATGGATACTATTGAGGCGCTATGGATACTATTGAGATGCTATTGATACTACTGAGGCGCTATGGATACTATTGAGGCGCTATGGATACTACTGAGGCGCTACTGATACTACTGAGGCGCTATTGATACTATTGAGGTGCTATGGATACTACTGAGGATACCACTGAGGCGCTATTGATACTATTGGGGCGCTATGGATACTACTGAGGCGCTATTGATACTATTGAGGCACTATGGATACTACTGAGGCACTACTGATACTTTCAAGACACTATTGAGGCGCTATTGATACTACTGAGGATACCACTGAGGTACTATTGATACTATTGGGGCGCTATCAATACTACTGGGGCGCTATTGATACTATTGGGGCGCTATTGATACTGTTGGTTCTTTAGCTCCTGAAACCTGCCAAGGGGCGTGGAAGGCTGGGACCTGGTCACGAGGCTGTTCTCCACCCCGGGGTCCCAGCTCCTGCTCTGCATGCAGACCGGGCACACGTTACTCGCGCCTGTGCCCGGGCGCCCACCTACCGTGTTGATTTTCCTGGGCAGCGGCACGGGCATCTCCGACAGGGTGGGGGTGAGGTCGCCGGAGTCCTCCGACGCCTGCTTCTGAAGGGTGTCCCGGGGTTGCAGGCTCGGGGACAGATCCGCCGGGTGTGACTTCTGCGCGACCATGTCCGCGGCGGCCGGCTGAGCCTTGGGCGAGACGTCTCCAGGCTGGGGTTTCGCCAGCAGGCCTCCCAGCTGAGGCTTGGGGGGCAGGTCCTTCATCTGTGGCTTGGGAGGTAAATCTGAGAGCTGGGGTCTGGGGGGCAGGTCTGCTGGCTTGGGCAGCAAATCGCCCATCTGGGGTCTGGGAGCCAGTTCTGTGGGCTTCGGGGGCAGGTCTCCGGGGGGCGGCCTGTGGGCCAGATCCGCCAACGGCTGCGATTTCTGGAACACCTCGGGCGAGACGTTGGCTTTGTCCAGGGAGAGATGATGGCTTGTGTCTGTCTTTCTTAGTGCCACTGTGGGGGACAAGCACAGCGAGGAGGGCACTGCGTGAGGACATGTGGCCAAGGAGAACTGGTTTGCTCCCACTGTGGGTGACAAGCAGGCCCTGACCAAGCGCCCGATTCAGGGACTCAGCCGGCTCACCCAGGCGGTGGGGGGACAGCTGCCAACAGCTAAAAGGGACGAAACTGAGGGAGGGAATCCTGCCATGTGACAGCCCATGGTCTTTATGCCTCAGTTATGCAGGAAAAGGACACCCAACTGAACCTCTCTGTCTCTCCCTCCCTCCCTCTCTCAGCCACAAGAAAAATCTAGAATGAAAAGAAAAAAGAAAATGCTTTGGGGCTGGTGAGACAGTGGGTAAGTGGTGCTTGATCCCTGGCATCACCAGCTGCCAGAGTTGAGTGAAAACAAAACGGGAAAAGTTATCTTGGGGCACATGGTTAAGTGCGCACTCTACTACAGTGTGCAAAGACCTGGGCTCAAGCCCCCGGTCCCCACCTGCAGAGGGAAAGCTTTGTGAGTGGCACAGCAGGGCTGCAGGTGTCTCTCTGTCTCTCTCTCGCCCTCTCTATCTCCCCCTTCTTTCTAATTTCTCTTTGTCTCTACTCAATATCAAATAATAAAAGAAGGGAAAAGTCATCTTACCTTCCTTAGCCTATGACGTAAATGTAGCCATCTTAAACTGACGTAAATGTAGCCATCTTAAAAAGGCTAATAGATTTCCTTTTCTACAGTTTATTATTATTACTAATATTTATTTATAGGAATAGAAACAGTCAGAAATTGAGAGGTAAGGGGTGTTGGTCTGCTTCTAATTCTGCTTCTAAAACGCCTTCTGTTTCATTGGTTTAATCCCCCCTGCTTAACACTGTATTCTGTTTACATAACCACTGTTAACTAAGCACCGCCCTGCCTGCAGGGCATTGATTTCATCCCCACTGGTTCATGATGTCTTTTTGCTCCGTCCCCTCTCGTAGTCCCCCTGATTTCCACCGTTTTCTTTTCGGGCCAACCTCTCTACGTCACATCCTGTTTCCACCCTACTTGGTGCACCTGGTTGAGTGCACACGATACAATGTACAAGGACCCCAGTTTGAGCCCCCCTCGTCCCCACCTGTAGGGGGAAAGCTTTGTAAGTCGTGAAGCAGTGCTGCGGGGGGTCTCTGCCTCTCTTTCTATTTCTCCCTTCCTTCTTGATTTCCAGTTGTCTCTATCCAATAAATAAAGACAACAAAAAACATTTCTATACCAGTACTATAGACTCTTTTTTAAAAAATCCTTTTTCTGTAAAAAGTGGAACCAGGGCTTTACTCATGTGTAACTTCATTGCTCTGGGTCACTTTTTCTTTCATTCATTCACTCATTCACTCACAGAAGAACAGAGAAAAGGAGGTAGCTGTCCAGGACATACACTTTCTCTCTCTCCACTGTCACAGCAGTGTCCGGGGTATGTCGAGGCTCCAGCAGGCTGTATGCACAGTGATGCAGGTATCTACCCCACCTGCTCCGCCAGCTCTCTGCCCCTACACCATCTCTAGTGGTACATTCTACAGAGGCATTTATTCACTCCTATCTTTTTTTTTTTTTTAGAATGTGTGTTCTTCAAAGGGATCAGAAGGTTTTTTTAATGTTTCTTAAATATTTTCATTTGTTATTGGGAAGAGAGCAAGAGAAATTGAGAGGGGAGGGGGAGACAAAGAGGGGGAGACACCTGCAGCCCTGCTTCGCCACTCATGAAGCCTTCCCTCTGCAGGTGGATACCAGGGGCTTGAACCTGGGTCCTTGTGCACTGTAATGTGAGCACTTAGTCAGGTGTGCCACCACCTGGCCCTGGGATCAGAAGTTACAGTATAGTGGCAGAACTCTGGGTGCCTTTGAACATCTAAAAAAAATGTCATAAAGTATCTACAAAGCTTTTAAATTATTAAAAAAATGGTTCTGGTTGGGGAGATAGCATATTATTTTTTTAAGTTCTTTTTTTATTATTACCTTTACTTACTTATTGGATAGAGATAGCCAGAACTTGAGAGGGAAGGAAGAGATAGAGAGGGAGAGAGACAGAGAAGCAGCCCTGCTTCACCACTCACAAAGCTTCCCCCCTGCAGCTGGGGGCTAGGGGCTTGAACCTAGGTCCTTGTGCATTGTTACATGTCTGTTCAACCAAGCGCGCCACCACCAGGCCCCCGCACATTAGTTATATAAAAGACTTTCATGACTGAAAGTCAAAGGTCCCAGATTCAACTCCTGCACAAACATAAGGCAAAGCTAAGCAGTGTGCTGATAAAATAAAGAAATACTAAAATGGTGATATAAAAATAAGTACATTTAAAAAATGCTGAGATGGCTCCATGGAGCAGTTTGTATCTAGATAAGGAGGCTTTCATTAAGCCTTTTGATTTTTTTAAAAAAGATTTTTATATTTATTTATTTTCCCTTTTGTTGCCCTTATTTTTTATTGTTGTAGTTACTGATGTTGTTGTTGTTAGATAGGACAGAGAAAAATGGAGGGAGGGAGATAGAGAGGGCGAGAGAAAGAAAGACACCTGCAGACCTGTTTCACCACTTGTGAAGCGACTCCCCTGCAGGTGGGGAGCCGGGGGCTCGAACCGGGATCCTTACACCGGTCCTTGTGCTTTGCGCCACCTGCGCTTAACCTGCTGCGCTAGCGCCCGACTCCCAAGCCTTTTGATTTTTTATGGTCTTATATTTATTTATTTATTGGGTAGAGACAGCCAGTAATCAAAAGGGAAGGGGGTGACAGAGAGGAAGAGAGACCCCTGCATCACCACTTATAAAGCTTTTCTCCTGCAGGTGGGGACTGGGGGCTTGAACCCGGGTCTCACTGTGCATTGTAACGTGTGTGCTCAACCAGGTGCAGCACCACACATGCCTTCATTAGGCCTTTTAAAAGCTGCTGGCCCTCAGAGAGTTTTGGGACATGTGAGTGAGCTTCTGACTTTTCAGACCGGGAGGCAGTCATGGCAAAAAGAATGGAAAAAGTTGCCTCCAGGAGCAGTGGATTCATAGTGCAGGCACCGAGCCCCATAGCCCCTGATAACCCTGGAACCAACACCAACACCACCACCACCACCACCAACAACAACAACAACAACAGGCAGGAAATGGAACTGCTGGCAGGAGCAGTGGAGGTGTACAGGCTCCACTAACCCTGGTGGAATAGGAAAAAGGAGGGGCCGGGCAGTGGTGCACCCAGCTTAGGTACACATAGTACGAAGCGCAAGGATCCGGGTTTGAGCCCTGGCTTCCTACTTGGGGGGGGGGGCTTCATAAACGGTAGAGCAGTGAAGCAGGCATACCCCCCACCCCCAATTTCTGTCTGTCCAATAAAATGACAAAAATGGCTGCTAGGAGCAGTGGATTCATAGTGCCAGCAAGGAGCCCCAGCGAAAACCCTGCAGGCCACAGAAAAACAAACAACACAAAACCCAAGGCAAGGAGGTGTGGAGCAGGGCATGAGGTCAGAGAAGGCCAGGCTCAGACCAGGGAAGAACCCCTCGGCCAGAGAACTCTGGAGACTGGTGAGCCCTACAGTGTCTTATCAAAAGCCTGCCGCTTGACTTTTACTCAAACCAGGGAACAGAGCGCTGGGCACTGGGCTGGGGTCCGAGGTCTTGCTGTTGGCACTGAAAACCCACCGAGCTACTGCTGAGCTCCTGGGAGCCTTGGTCTGCACACACTATGGGCCCCGCTGGCCTGTGCGCTTCAGGGAGGCCGGGCAGGTCGACCCGAATGCTTCTGTGTGTTGGCAATAAAAGAAAGAGCAGGGTGGGGGGGGGTAGATAGCATAACGGTTCTACAAAGAGACTTTCATGCCTGAGGCTCTCAAGTCCCAGGTTCAACCCCCCACACCGCCATACGCCAGAGCTGAGCAGTGCTCTGGTAAAAAAAAAAAAAAATAATAATAATAATAATAAAAATAAAGAGAAGGAGCACTATTCTTTTTGTTCTAAGGAGACTGAAGATTTGGTCTCATCAATGAAAACTTGGTCAGGGTGAAAGCAGACTTGGTCAAAGGGCTGAGTGTCTCTGTTTGGCAAAGCATCAGAGCTGGGGACACTGCTTTCTTGTTCTTCACGGAGCGCACGTGCTCTGCGGTGCCCCGAGGAGAGACCATCCCAAACCCCGGAGGACGGTTTTTTTCCTACCACCCCCTTACCAGGTGCTTCCAGAAGCGTGAGCTCATCTCCTGCTTCCCAAACCCCGTGCAGCAGGAGCCCTGGCCTTCAGCTCTCAGGCCGAGGGAGCTGAGCTGAGCTGGAGTGAAGCCCCGAGTCCCCCGCACGGCTCACACCGCTAGTGCCGTATGAGCGAGCCCAGCTCTCTGACCGTGTCTGCACTGCGAGATGAGAAGGGACGAGAAGGAACGGCACCGGGCAGCAGCTTCTAGTGTTGGTTGTGTTTCCTCTGTATTTTCCCCACCACAGCTTAGTGCCTGCAGCAATCCACCACTCCGGTGGCTAGTTCTCATTTTTCAAGAAACAAAATGAAAGACGGGGGAGAGGTGCAGAAAGAGAAGAAGAGACACGAGAGCCAGGCAGTGGCACACCGGACAAGTGCACATGGTACTAAGCCTGAGGACCCCCACGAAGATCTGGGTTCGAGCCCCTGGCTCCCCACCTGCAGAAGGGAAGATTCATGAGCGGTGAAGCAGGTCTGCAGGTGTCTCTCTCCTTCTCTCCCTCTCTTTCTCCCCCTCCTCTCTCAACCTCTCTCTTGTCTTGTCAAATACAGTGGAAAGAAGCAGCCATCAGGAGCAGTGGATTCATAGTGCTGGCACTGAGCCCCAGTGAGAACCCTGGAGGCGGGGGTGGGGGTGGGGTCAGGGTAGGGGCGAGACCACAGCACTGCTCCTGCTCTGCCGCTTGTCAAGGTCCCTCCTGTCGGCCTGGCTGTGCAGTGGCCCAAGGCGAGCCCGGACCCCTCTGTGTTGTAATGCACACGCTCCTTCAGCGTGAGTCCTTGCCTGGCCCCCTTAGACGTCAGCTTTTGAAAGAGCTGAATATTTTATGGAAGAGCAGCACTTTATTGCTGGTATAAAAATTGAATTTATGGGAGTCGGGCGGTAGTGCAGCGGGTTAAGGACACGTAGCGCGAAGCAGCGAAGCACAAGGACCGGCGTAAGGAACCCTGTTCCAGCCCCCGGCTCCCCACCTGCAGGGGCGTCGCTTCACAGGCGGTGAAGCAGGTCTGCAGGTGTCTGTCTTTCTCTCCCCCTCTCTGTCTTCCCCTCCTCTCTCCATGTCTCTCTGTCCTGTCCAGCAATGACGACATCATCAACAACAACAACTACAACAATAAAACCAGGGCAACAAAAAAAGGGAATAAATAATTTTTTTAAAAAAAATTGAATTTATAAATATTTTTTCTAAAAACACTTATTGAGAGAAGGAGGAGGAGTGAGGGGAGAGAGAGAAGGAAGGAGGGAGAGAGGGAGAGGAAAAGGAGGGAGAAAGGGAAATAGGGAGACAGAGGAAGAGAGAGAGAAGGAGGGAGAGGAAGAGAGAGGGAGAGAGAGAGAGAGAGAGAGAAGGAGGGAGAGGAAGAGAGAGGGAGAGAGAGAGAGAGAGAAGGAGGGAGAGGAAGAGAGAGGGAGAGAGAGAGAGAGAGAGAAGGAGGGAGAGGAAGAGAGAGGAAGAGAGAGGGAGAGAGAGAGAGAGAGAAGGAGGGAGAGGAAGAGAGAGGGAGAGAGAGAGAGAGAGAGAGAAGGAGGGAGAGGAAGAGAGAGGAAGAGAGAGAGAGAGGGAGAGAGAGAGAGAGAGAGAGAAGGAGGGAGAGGAAGAGAGAGGAAGAGAGAGAGAGAGAGGGAGAGAGAGAGAGGGAGAGAGGGAGAGAGAGGGTGAGGGGGAGAGAGGAAAAAAGAGAGGTTGAGGGGGAGAGAGAAGAAGTGGAGGAGGAGGAGGAGGAGGAGGAGGAGGAGTAACACCACGCCGGCAAACAGTGCCGGGCTGCGCTGGGGTTTCCCGAATGCACGTGCTGTGCTCTACCTGGGGCTCACCTCCAGTTCTCACCAGACGAGGATCTACTGCCATCTATATGCCAAGCGTTACCCTGGGTGTCAGGCTAGACCAGTGACACAAAGGAGATAAAGACCTCTACCCCCTTAAAAAGTAACAGGCCACTAGCTTCACAAGAGTATAAAAAATGTAAAATCTTGGGAGTCGGGCGGTGGCACAGTGGGTCAAGCGCACATGGCGCAAAGCGCAAGGGCCGGCGTAAGGATCCCTGGTTCCAACAGCCCCCGGCTCCCCCCATCTGCAGAAGGTCGCTTTGGTGAAGCAGGTCTGCAGGTGTCTGTCTTTCTCTCCCCCTCTCTGTCTTCCCCTCCTCTCTCCATTTCTCTCTGTCCTATCCAACAACGACAACAAGCACAACAACAGGGGCAACAAAGTGGGAAAAAGGGCCTCCAGAAGCAGCGGATTCATAGTGCAGGCACTGAGCCCCAGCAATAACCCTGGAGGGAAAAAAAAAAAAAGTAGAATCTTACCTTTCTGAGGTAGTTTAGGAAGAACTCGTGGGCCAAAGGCAGTCTTCGCAGAACTGGTGCTAATTAATAAATAAGAGTAATTTAGAATCTCAGAGTGCTACACCGATAGTCAGGCATTACCTAAGAAACGTGTTAAGACATTGTACATCGTCTAAACATTCTTTCAACTGTGTGTTACTGTGTTACCAGAAACTATAGCCTATTTAAAGTGTAACTGGCTGGGAGGCAGAAGCAAAGGGTGAAAATAAAAACCCCTTCAAAATGACAAGAGCTCATGAGTCCTTCTTGAGAGGTGTGTTCCCACCCCCCCCACACACACACCCCCAGCCCGCGGGTGATAATGTCTAGGAAGTACTTGGTGGACTCAGCGCACTTCACAGGAGCAACGGATGCCACCCAGTCCCACAAAGTCCGCCTCATCACCCCTGTCTTCCGAAGAGGAGACGAGTGAGCAATTGCAAGGCCTGGCAGGAGCCCCGAGGGGGAGACTGGGGATTCAGACCCAGCTCAGCTCCGCTTCAGAACCCTGACACCCTCCAGGACACCAGAGAAAACAGGGCTCACATCTTGGGACTTGCCCGCAACTTTTCTTCCTTTTGGAAGATTTGTAAATGAACTGGGAGGATTTGTGAATAAACACACACCACACGAGTCCCTGGAACAGAAGTCCACATCCACTGGGCTGAGTAAGCAAATGCTAATCTCCACACCTAGGCAATGACCAAAAAGCTACTGCAGGAGGAATTTATTAGTTAGCACCCCATTCTCCATGATTAGAGACTGTCATCACTCTTCTAAGGGGGCAATGGCAGCAGGGAAGGCCCCAAGGACCACAGTACTGGGCTGTCAATTCCACCTGCCAAGAAGCCCTGTGACTGACTTTACTCTTTCTGTCCTAAGCATGGGCTCGTTTATTTTATTTTTTGCACTTGGTTTCTTTTCATTTACTTCTTTTTATTTACTTATTGGATAGAGAGAGCCAGAAATCTAGAGCAAGGGGGAGATAGTGAGGGAGAGAGACAGAGACACCTGCAGCCCTGCTTCACCACTCATGAAGCTTTCCCCTGCAGGTGGGGACCAGGGGCTTGAACCTGGGTCCTCGAGCTCTATGACATGTGTCCCCAACCAGGTGCACTAGCACCTGGCCCCTGACTTGTTTCCTTTTATTCACGGTGCCTGTAAAAGGAAAAACCAAACCAACCAAGCACGATCCAAGTTAAGAAGGGCAACTGTGATTACAGGCCCTCAAGTCACTCTTAGTCTTAACGCCTCTTTCCCCGGCTCTCTGGGCTCCTGAGACTCAGCAGTGTTGACCACAGTCACCACTCCACTCAAAACAAGGAGCAGGAGTGTTTGCTCTGGGCATTCCCGGGCACGTTTTTCCTCCTGCTCTGCCTCAGGGTCTCTTCTCCCAGAACCACTCTTGATAATTACTCACAGGCTTCAGGCCAGGAGCAGGGAGAACATGAAATGCTCGTCTTGAGAGCCCCAGGGCAGTACCACTACTGACTCAGCTTCTCCCTCTAGACAGTGGAGGCTATCTCTCTCACGGGGGACTGATTTAAATAAGACAGTAGCTGCAAAGAAACTAGGACTTTTTTTTATTACTTCTTTTAATCTCTAGGACTTTGACAAACAGCCCCATAAACTAGCTGCCTCTTTTCTCCCTAAGGCTTTGGGCCAGGAAGTAGTGCTTTATTTCCTTATCTCGATCACACCTCTAAAGGGATCCCTTGCATGGGGACTGGCTGAATGTCCACAAGATCTCCTAAAGTGTTTCATTTCAGGTGGAGAAGGGAAGGGAGGAACACTGTTTTCAGCCTGGGCTTTTAAAAAAAGAAAGTCTTCCAAAGAGGGAACTTGTAGTTTTATTTCTGTATTAAAAAAATTCCTGGGCTTTTAGATTTCCCCCAAGTAGTATCTTTTTTTTTTCTTTATTGGGGAATTAATATTTTACATTTGACAGCAAATATAATAGTTTGTACATGCATAACATTTCTCAGTTTCAGTTTTCCATATAATAATACAACCCCCACTAGGTCCTCTGAAGGACCTGTATTCTCTCTTTTTTTTTTTTGTCTCCAGAGCTATCATAACTGGGGCTTGGTGCCGGCACTACAAATCCACAGCTCCTGTGGCCATTTTTTCCATTTTATTGACTAGGACAGAGAAAAACTGAGAGAGGAGGGGTAAGACAGAGAGACACCTGCAGCCCTGCTTCCCCACTTGTGAAGCTTTCCCCTACAGGTGGGGGGTGGAGAGTTCGAACCCAGATCCTTGTGCGCAACCACCTGGCCTCCCAAGCAGTGCCCAACGTCTTGTAAACAGGAGTCAAAAGGGGGACAAAAGAAATGAGGCTGATTTAAAAAGCAAACCTAGGGGTCTGGGCAGTAGCACAGCGGGTTAATCGCATATGGCACCAAGAGCAAGGGCCAGCTTAAGGATTCTGGTTCGAGCCCCCGGCTCCCCAGGGAGGTTGCCTCACAAGCAGGTGTCTGTCTTTCTCTCCCCCTCTCTGTCTTGCCCTCCTCTCTCCTTTTCTCTCTGTGCTATCCAACAACAATGACATCAATAACAACAACAACGATAAACAACAAGGGGCAACCAAAGGGAAAAAATGGCCTCCAGGAGCAGTAGATTCGTCCTGCAGGCACGGAGCCCCACGAGTAACCCTGGAGGCAAAAAAGAAAAAAAAAGCAATCTTAAACCTCGCTTGGACAGCACCTGGGATCCCCAGGGCTCTGAGGGCCCTTCCCACCTGTGGCCGAGGAGATCTGGGGCCTGCACACCTGAGCCAGGTGGAGAGGGTGCGCTACCTGTCGGCGAGGTGCCCAGGTGCCACACCGTGCGTGTAAGGCCCGTTTCTCAGCACCGCCAGCAGCGGGAGACCACATGCTCCCTCGGAAGCTGCCAGGCTCTTCTCCGCGACTTAGTCCAGTACCAGCTACCAGCAAGCGGGATGGGAGAGTGCAGGACGGCTTACCTTGATTGCTGAGACAATCCCTCAAACTTGTTCGGGGTCTTACTTGAAGACGGTGGGCCTACATCGTTACCTACAGGAAGGTCAAAGGGACAGTTTCACCTTCACGCCCGGCAGTGGGATCTGGGGACCTGGGGCTGGGCAGACAGACATGGCTCACGTTCCAGAAGGCGACGTCAAGATTCAAGCCAGGCCAGTGTGTGCTGCTGGCTTAGGGCGGATCAGAACTGGGCTGGCAAGACAGCTTAGCCGTGACGAGTCTGAGACTCTGGCATGGCACTGAGCAGAACTGAAGGAGCAGTGAGGAGGCTCAGAGACAAGAAGTCGGAGGGCACCCAAGACAGATCTGAGGCAGGAACTGAACCAATGCTCGGGCCGTGGCGTATCTGTCTAGCGCGCCAGCGCGGCCCAAAGGCTTCACCCCCTCACGACAACAGGTGCTGGCACCATTATCCTCACAGGAGGAGGAACTGAAGCCGGAGAGAAGAGTTCTGTCTGCAAGCGTACACAGGACTTGTCTCAGAGGCCACAGGTTCAATCCCTGATACCACCTTGTGACGAGGCTGAGCAGTGCTCTGCCCTCAATTGCTTTTTCCCTACCTCCTCTCTTATCATAAAGCAGTAACTCTTGAGGGAAGGAGGTCAGTGAGTGAATGGCTGTGTGAATGGCCACGGGACGTGACACTGCTCAGCTGGCAGGAGACAGGACTTGTGTGGCTGAGACTCTGGCTGGACCTCTTGCCCCGAATCCTCTGGTGGTGTTCTGTGGTTCTCTCTCACGTCAAACTATCAAATAAAATACACAAATCCATTCACTGTTTTGTTTTTTTTAAATGACAGTGGGGAGTCGGGTGGTAGCACAGCGGGTTAAGCGCAGGTGGAGCATAGTGCACGGACCGGGATCGGCCTAAGGATCCTGGTTCAAGTCCCTGGCTCCCTACCTGCAGGGGAGTCACTTCACAAGTGGAGAAGCAGGTCTGCAGGTGTCTATCTTTCTCTCCCCCTCTCTGTCTTCCCCATCTCTCTCCATTTCTGTCCTATCCAACAACAACAACAACAATAACAACAACATCAATCATAACTACAGCAGTAAAACAACAAGGGGAACAAAAGGGAATAAATAATAAATAACTATTAAAAAAAAAACTTAAAAAAAATGACAGTGGCCTGGGAGGTTTGCAGCAAGCAGAATGCTAGGTTTGCACACATAAGGCCCTGAGTTCAATCTCTGGCATCAATCAACAAGTAATTAAATTAAAAAAAATGAATGATGTATCCAGAAGTTCTGAACACAGGTCTATGAGCGATTTAAAGATATTTTAAAGTCACGGGCCCCTTGGAATATGCTTAAAATAGACCTATGACCTTTTTCCAAAATGGAGTCCCCAAATCTCACCTGCTATATTCTTGCCTTTAGGCTCCGGATTAGTCAACAATTTGTTCTGCTTTATCTCTTACTGCTTTATCAGCCACCAAGTCACAGATGCTACCATGACGCCATCCTGACTTCCCTAGGCAGATGACCTCCTCACCAATGTGTCCTGGAACCTCACCCCTCCGGAGCCCTGCCCCACTGGGAAAAGATAGAAACAGGCTGGGGGTGTGAATGCACCTGCCAACATCCATGTCCAGTGGGGAAGCAATTACATAAGCCAGACCTCCCATCTTCTGCTCCTCATAATGATCCTGGATCCATGTCCCAGAGGGATAGAGAATAGGGAAGCTTCCAATGGAGGGGATGGGACACGGAACAGTGGTGGTGGGAAATGTACAGAATTCTACCCCTCTTATCATATGGTTTTATTGATATTTTTTATTTTATAAATCAATTAAATTAAGAAAAATAAAAAAATAAAAATATTTTTATTCATTGTTGGATAGAGACAGAAATTGAGAGAGGAGGAGGAGGAGATAGAGAGGGAAATGAGAGAGGGAAAGAGACAGAGAGACACCTGCAGCCCTGCTTCACAAAGCTTTCCCCCTGCAGGTGGGGACCAGGGACTTGAACCTGGGTCCTTGCGCACTGTAATGTGGGTGCTTCACCAGGTGCGCCACCGCCTGGCTCCATGTCTATGTGCTCTCCACTGCCCACCGTGAGGCTAGCAGTCACACTAACGATAAAACAACTACCATTTAGTGAACATTTCCTATGAAGAAAGCACTGTGCTAAGCACCTCACAGTCGCTACAGTTACGAGATGCACAGTAGGAACGTCCTCCATGGAGAATCGCACAGACAGTGAAAAAAAAACTTAAAAAAAAAATGACAGTGGCTTGGGAGGTTTGCAGCAAGCAGAATGCTAGGTTTGCACACATAAGGCCCTGAGTTCAATCTCAGGTGAAGCAGCTGTTCAGTTGAGGAGGGTCAGAGCTGGCAGACACTGATGAAGAGGATCTGCTCTGGCACCCTGTCACCTTCCTGAGGGAACTCTGTGACTCTGCAACGTTGACACAGAGACAAGCTACACCGGAACTTCCTTTTTTTTTTTTTTTTTTTACCAGAGCACTACTCGGCTCTGGCTTATGGTGGTGCAGGGGGATTGAACCTACGACTTTGGAGTCTCAGGCACAAGAGTCTCTTTGCATAACCATTATGCTATCTACTCCTGCCCCTCTTTTTAAATTAATTTTGTTATCTTTATTTATTGGATTATTTATTGGATAGAGACAATTGGAAATCGAGAGGAAAGGGGGAGATAGGGAGAGAGACAGACAGACACTTGCAGTCCTACAGGTGGGGAGCTGGGGGCTCGAACTAGGATCCTTATGGTGGCCCTGCTGTTGGTTGGCACCATGTGTGCTTAACCCACGGTGCTACGGCCTGGCCCCCTCATAAGCTCCTTGAGAGCGCCTCGATGACTCTAACACTTAGTACTGAAGGACTTCTTTGGTCATCACTTGGGCTGCAGTCTTTGTTTTTTGTAATACTTACTTATTCCCTTTCTGTTGCCATTGTTTTCTTGTTGTAGTTATTGTTGTTACTGATGTCATCGTTGTTGGACAGGACAGAGAGAAACGGAGAGAGGAGGGGAAGACAGAGAGGCGGAGAGAAAGACAGACACCTGCAGACCTGCTTCACTGCCTGTGAAGCGACTCCCCTGCAGGTGGGGAGCCGGGGGCTCGAACTGGGATCCTTACGCCCGGTCCTTGTGCTTTGTGCCACCTGCGCTTAACCCGCTGCGCTACCACCCGACTTCTGGGCTGCAGTCTTAAGACAGCATTTCTCCTTAGCACTGTTCAGTAGGAAGCTCAGAACTGAATGTCAGATCTCACACTCTCAGGACCCCGTACATGTGCTTCTCAGGGCTGTAAAAGCTCCCTGCTCTGCTGGTGGTCACCAGTTCTGCAGCATTAGTGTCAGGGCTGC